>NW_025728287.1:6330899-6396627 GCF_021461385.2 Schistocerca piceifrons
AGAAGGAGAAGTCATAGAACACATAGTATTTCATAGCGACGCAAATTCTGTGTTTATGTGTCAATGTGAGGGAGCTAGTGATGCAATAAAGAAGGAATAGTGCATCGAGAAGGAGATACTCGTATCGGAAAAGAAAATCCTGTCGTTTCCATAGAAAAGTTACTCGATTTAGAAGGAAATGTCTTAGAACACATAGTATTTCATAGCGACGCAATTTCCGTGTGAATTCGTCAATGTGTGGGAGTGAGGGATGCAGTAAAGAAGGATTAGTTTCTCGGAAATGTGATAGTCGTATCCCAATAGAAAATCCTGTCGTTTCCATAGAAATGTTACTCGATTTAGGAGGAAATGTCTTAGAACACATAGTATTTCATAGCGACGCAATTTCCGTGTGAATTCGTCAATGTGTGGGAGTGAGGGATGCAGTAAAGAAGGATTGGATTATCGGAAATGTGATTGTCGTATCCCAAAAGAAAATCCTGTCGCTTCCATAGAAACGTTACTCGAATTAGAAGGAAATGTCTTAGAACACACAGTACTTCATAGCGACGCAATTTCCGTGTGAATTCGGCAATGAGTGGGAGTGAGGGATGTAGTAAAGAAGGATTAGTGTATCGGAAATGAGATTGTCGTATCCCAAAAGAAAATCCTGTCGTTTCCATAGAAAAGTTACTCGATTTAGAAGCAAGTGTCTTAGAACATATAGTATTTCATAGCGACGCAATTTCCTTGTGAATTCGTCAATGAGTGGTAGTGAGGGATGCAGTAAAGAAGGATTAGTGGATCGGAAATGTGATTGTCGTATCCCAAAAGAAAGTCCTGTTGTTTCCATAGAAACGTTACTCGATTTAGAAGGATATGTCTTAGAACACATAGTATTTCATAGCGACGCAATTTCCGTGTCAATTCGTCAATGAGTGGGAGTGAGGGATGCAGTAATGAAGGATTAGTGGATCGGAAATGAGATTGTCGTATCCCAAAAGAAAATCCTGTCGTTTCCATAGAATCGTTACACGATTTAGAAGGAGTAGTCATAGAACCCATAGTATTTCATAGCGACGCAATTTCCGTGTGAATTCGTCAATGAGTGGGAGTGAGGGATGCAGTAAAGAATGATAAGTGGATCGGAAATGTGATCGTCGGTTCCCAAAAGAAAATCCTGTCGTTTCCATAGAAACGTTACTCGATTTAGAAGGAAATGTCTTAGAACACATAGAATTTCATAGCGACGCAATTTCCGTGTGAATTCGTCAATGTGTGGGAGTGAGGGATGCAGTAAAGAAGGATTAGTGGATCGGAAATGTGATTGTCGTATCCCAAAATAAAATCCTGTCGTTTCCATAGAAACGTTACTCGAATTAGAAGGAAATGTCTTAGAACACATAGTATTTTATAGCGACACAATTTCCGTGTGAATTCGTCAATGAGTGGGAGTGAGGGATGCAGTAAAGAAGGATTAGTGGATCGGAAATGTGATTGTCGTACCCCAAAAGAAAATCCTGTCGTTTCCATAGAAACGTTACTCGATTTAGAAGGACAAGTCATAGAACCCATAGTATTTCATAGCATCTCAATTTCTCTGTTAATTCGTCATTGTGAGGGAGCTAGTGATGCAATAAAGAACAATTAGTGCATCGAGAAGGAGATACTCGTATCACAAAAGAAAAGCCAGTCGTTTCCATAGAAACGATACTCGATTTAGAAGGAGAAGTCATAGAACCCATAGTATTTCATAGCGACGCAAATTCTGTGCTTATTCGTCAATGTGAGAGAGCTAGGGATGCAATAAAGAAGGAATAGTGCATCGAGAAGGAGATACTCAGTCGCAAAAGAAAATCCTGTCGTTTCCATAGAAACGTTACTCGATTTAGAAGAAAATGTCTTAGAACACACAGTATTTCATAGCGATGCAATTTCCGTGTGAATTCGTCAATGAACGGCAGTGAGGGATGCAGTAAAGAAGGATTAGTGGATCGGAAATGTGATTGTCGTATCCCAAAAGAAAGTCCTGTCGTTTCCATAGAAACGTTACTCGATTTAGAAGGAAATGTCTTAGAACACATAGTATTTCATAGCGACGCAATTTCCGTGTGAATTCGTCAATGAGTGGGAGTGAGGGATGCAGTAAAGAAGGATTAGTGGATCGGAAATGAGATGGTCTTATCCCAAAAGAAAATCCTGTCGTTTCCAGAGAGACGTTACTCGATTTAAAAGGAGAAGTCATAGAACTCATAGTATTTCATAGCGACTCAATTTTTGTGTTAATACGTCAATGTGAGGGAGCTAGGAATGCAATAAAGAAGGAATAGTGCGTCGAGAAGGAGATACTCGTATCGCAAAGGAAAATCCTGTCGTTTCCATAGAAACGTTACTCGACTTAGAAGGAGAAGTCATAGAACCCATAGTATTTCATAGCGACGCAATTTCCTTGTGAATTCGGCAATGTGTGGGAGTGAGGGATGCAGTAAAGATGGATTAGTGGATCGTAAATGTGATTGTCTTATCCCAAAAGAAAATCCTGTCGTTTCCATAGAAACGTTACTCGATTTAGAAGGGAATGTCTTAGAACACATAGTATTTCATAGCGACGCAATTTCCGTGTGAATTCGTCAATGTGTGGGAGTGAGGGATGCAGTAAAGAAGGATTAGATTATTGGAAATGTGATTGTCGTATCCCAAAAGAAAATCCTGTCGTTTCCATAGAAACGTTACTCGATTTGGAAGGAAATGTCTTAAAACACATAGTACTTCATAGCGACGCAATTTCCGTGTGAATTCGGCAATGAGTGGGAGTGAGGGATGCAGTAAAGAAGGATTAGTGGATCGGAAAGGAGATTGTCGTATCCCAAAAGAAAATCCTGTCGTTTCCATAGAAACGTTACTCGTTTTAGAAGGAAATGTCTTAGAGCACATAGTATTTCATAGCGACGCAATTTCCGTGTGAATTCGTCAATGAGTGGGAGTGAGGGATGCAGTAAAGAAGTATTAGTGGATCGGAAATGTGATTGTCGTATCCCAAAAGAAAATCCTGTCGTTTCCATAGAAACGTTACTCGAATTAGAAGGAAATGTCTTAGAACACATAGTATTTCATAGCGACGCAATTTCCGTGTGAATTCGTCAATGAGTGGGAGTGAGGGATGCAGTAAAGAAGGATTAGTGGATCGGAGATGAGATTGTCGTACCCGAAAAGAAAATCCTGTCGTTTCCATAGAAACGTTGTTCGATTTAGAAGGACATTCATAGAACGCATAGTATTTCATAGCAACTCAATTTCTGTGTTAATTCGTCAATGTGAGGGAGCTAGGGATGCAATAAAGAAGGAATAGTGCATCGATATGGAGATACTCGTATCACAAAAGAAAAGCCAGTCGTTTCCATAGAAACGATACTCGATTTAGAAGGAGAAGTCATAGAACACATAGTATTTCATAGCGACGCAAATTCTGTGTTTATTCGTCAATGTGAGAGTGCTAGGGATGCAATAAAGAAGGAATAGTGCATCGAGAAGGAGATACTCGTATCGCAAAAGAAAATCCTGTCGTTTCCATAGAAACGTTACTCGATTTAGAAGGAAATGTCTTAAAACACATAGTATATCATAGCGACGCAATTTCCGTGTGAATTCGTCAATGTGTGGGAGTGAGGGATGCAGTATAGAAGGATTAGTGGATCGGAAATGTGATTGTCGTACCCCAAAAGAAAATCCTGTCGTTTCCATAGAAACGTTACTCGATTTAGAAGGACAAGTCATAGAACCCATAGTATTTCATAGCAACTCAATTTCTCTGTTAATTCGTCAATGTGAGGGAGCTAGGGATGCAATTAAGAACAAATAGTGCATCGAGAAGGAGATACTCGTATCACAAAAGAAAAGCCAGTCGTTTCCATACAAACGATACTCGATTTAGAAGGAGAAGTCATAGAACCCATAGTATTTCATAGCGACGCAAATTCTGTGTTTATTCGTCAATGTGAGAGTGCTAGGGATGCAATAAAGAAGGAATAGTGCATCGAGAAGGAGATTGTCGTATCGCCAAAGAAAATCCTGTCGTTTCCATAGAAACGTTACTCGATTTAGAAGGAAATGCCTTAGAACACACAGTATTTCATAGCGATGCAATTTCCGTGTGAATTCGTCAATGAGTGGTAGTGAGGGATGCAGTAAAGAAGGATTAGTGGATCGGAAATGTGATTGTCGTATCCCAAAAGAAAGTCCTGTCGTTTCCATAGAAACGTTACTCGATTCAGAAGGAAATGTCTTAGAACACATAGTATTTCATAGCGATGCAATTTCCGTGTGAATTCGTCAATGAGTGGGAGTGAGGGATGCAGTAAAGAAGGATTAGTGGATCGGAAATGAGATGGTCTTATCCCAAAAGAAAATCCTGTCGTTTCCAGAGAGACGTTACTCGATTTAGAAGGAGAAGTCATAGAACTCATAGTATTTCATAGCGACTCAATTTCTGTGTTAATTCGTCAATGTGAGGGAGCTAGGGATGCAATAAAGAAGGAATAGTGCGTCGAGAAGGAGATACTCGTATCGCAAAGGAAAATCCTGTCGTTTCCATAGAAACGTTACTCGATTTAGAAGGACAAGTCATAGAACCCATAGTATTTCATAGCGATGGAATTTCCTTGTGACCTCGGCAATGTGTGGGAGTGAGGGATGCAGTAAAGATGGATTAGTGGATCGGAAATGTGATTGTCGAATCCCAAAAGAAAATCCTGTCGTTTCCATAGAAACGTTACTCGAATTAGAAGGGAATGTCTTAGAACACATAGTATTTCATAGCGACGCAATTTCCGTGTGAATTCGTCAATGTGTGGGAGTGAGGGATGCAGTAAAGAAGGATTAGATTATTGGAAATGTGATTGTCGTATCCCAAAAGAAAATCCTGTCGTTTCCATAGAAACGTTACTCGATTTAGAAGGAAATGTCTTAGAACACATAGTACTTCATAGCGACGCAAGTTCCGTGTGAATTCGGCAATGAGTGGGAGTGAGGGATGCAGTAAAAAAGGGATTAGTGGATCGGAAATGAGATTTTCGTATCCCAAAAGAAAATCCTGTCGTTTCCATACAAACGATACTCGATTTAGAAGGACATTCATAGAACCCATAGTATTTCATAGCAACTCAATTTCTCTGTTAATTCGTCAATGTGAGGGAGCTAGGGATGCAATAAAGAAGGAATAGTGCATCGAGAAGGAGATACTCGTATCACAAAAGAAAAGCCAGTCGTTTCCATAGAAACGATACTCGATGTAGAAGGAGAAGTCATAGAACACATAGTATTTCATAGCGACGCAAATTCTGTGTTTATTCGTCAATGTGAGAGTGCTAGGGATGCAATAAAGAAGGAATTGTGCTTCGAGAAGGAGATACTCGTATCGCAAAAGAAAATCCTGTCGTTTCCATAGAAACGTTACTCGATTTAGAAGGAGAAGTCATAGAACCCATAGTATTTCATAGCCACTCAATTTCTGTGTGAATTCGTCAATGAGTGGGAGTGAGGGATGCATTAAAGAAGGATTAGAGGCTCGGAAATGATATTGTCGTATCCCAATAGAAAGTCCTGTCGTTTCCATAGAAACGTTACTCGATTTAGAAGGAAATGTCTTAGAACACATAGCATTTCACAGCGACGCAATTTCCTTGTGAATTCATCAGTATGTGGGAGTGAGGGATGCAGTAATGAAGGATTAGTAGATCGGAAATGAGATTGTCGTATCCCAAAAGGAAATCCTGTCGTTTCCATAGAAACGTTACTCGAATTAGAAGGAAATGTCTTAGAACACATAGTATCTCATAGCGACGCAATTTCCGTGTGAATTCGTCAATGAGTGGGAGTGAGGGATGCAGTAAAGAAGGATTAGTGGATCGGAAATGAGATTGTCGTATCCCAAAAGAAAATCCTGTCGTTTCCATACAAACGATACTCGATTTAGAAGGACATTCATAGAACCCATAGTAATTCATAGCAACTCAATTTCTGTGTTAATTCGTCAATGTGAGGGAGCTAGGGATGCAATAAAGAAGGAATAGTGCATCGAGAAGGAGATACTCGTATCACAAAAGAAAAGCCAGTCGTTTCCATAGAAACGATACTCGATGTAGAAGGAGAAGTCATAGAACACATAGTATTTCATAGCGACGCAAATTCTGTGTTTATTCGTCAATGTGAGAGTGCTAGGGATGCAATAAAGAAGGAATAGTGCATCGAGAAGGAGATACTCGTATCGCAAAAGAAAATCCAGTCGTTTCCATAGAAACGTTACTCGATTTAGAAGGGGAAGTCATAGAACCCATAGTATTTCATAGCCACTCAATTTCTGTGTGAATTCGTCAATGAGTGGGTGTGAGGGATGCAGTAAAGAAGGATTAGTGGCTCGGAAATGATATTGTCGTATCCCAAAAGAAAATCCTGTCGTTTCCATAGAAACGTTACTCGATTGTAGGAGGAGAAGTCATAGAACCCATAGTATTTCATAGTGACGCAATTTCCGTGTGAATCCGTCAATGAGTGGTAGTGAGGGACGCAGTAAAGAAGGATTAGTGGATCGGAAATGTGATTGTCGTATCCCAAAAGAAAGTCCTGTCGTTTCCATAGAAACGTTACTCGATTTAGAAGGAAATGTCTTAGAACACATAGTATTTCACAGCGACGCAATTTCCTTGTGAATTCATCAATATGTGGGAGTGAGGGATGCAGTAATGAAGGATTAGTGGATCGGAAATGAGATTGTCGTACCCCAAAAGAAAATCCTGTCGTTTCCATAGAAACGTTACCCGATTTAGAAGGAAATGTCGTAGAACACACAGTATTTCATAGCGACGCAATTTCCGTGTGAATTCGTCAATGTGTGGGAGTGAGGGATGCAGTAAAGAAGGATTAGTGGATCGGAAATGAGATTGTCGTATACCAAATGAAAATCCTGTCGTTTCCATAGAAACGTTACTCGATTTAGAAGGAAATGTCTTAGAACACACAGTATTTCATAGCGACGCAATTTCCGTGTGAATTCGTCAATGTGTGGGTGTGAGGGATGCAGTAAAGAAGGATTAGTCGATCGAAAATGTGATTGTCGTATCCCAAAAGAAAATCCTGTCGTTTCCATAGAAACGTCACTCGATTTAGAAGGAAATGTCTTAGAACACACAGTATTTCATAGCGACGCAATTTCCGTGTGAATTCGTCAATGTGTGGGAGTGAAGGATGCAGTAAAGAAGGATTAGTGGATTGGAAATGAGATTGTCGTATCCCAAAAGAAAATCCGGTCGTTTCCATAGAGACGTTACTCGATTTAGAAGGAAATGTCATAGAACCTATAGTATTTTATTGCGACGCAATTGCTGTGTTAATTCGTCAATGTGTTGGAGTGAGGGATGCAGTAAAGTAGGATTAGTGGATCGGAAATAAGATTGTCGTATCCCAAAAGAAAATCCTGTCGTTTCCATAGAAACGTTACTCGGTTTAGAAGGAAATGTCTTAGAGCACATAGTATTTCATAGCGACGCAATTTCCGTGTGAATCCGTCAATGAGTGGGAGTGAGGGATGCAGTAAAGAAGTATTTGTGGATCGGAAATGTGATTGTCCTATCCCAAAAGAAAATCCTGTCGTTTCCATAGAAACGTTACTCGAATTAGAAGGAAATGTCTTAGAACAGATAGTATTTCATAGCGACGCAATTTCCGTGTGAATTCGTCATTGAGTGGGAGTGAGGGATGCAGTAAAGAATTATTAGTGGATCGGAAATGAGATTGTCGTACCCCAAAAGAAAATCCTGTCGTTTCCATAGAAACGTTACCCGATTTAGAAGGAAATGTCGTAGAACACACAGTATTTCATAGCGACACAATTTCCGTGTGAAAACGTCAATGTGTGGGAGTGAGGGATGCAGTGAAGAAGGATTAGTGGATCGGAAATGTGATTGTCGTATCCCAAAAGAAAATCCTGTCGTTTCCATAGAAACGTTACTCTATTTAGAAGGAAATGTCTTAGAACACATAGTATATCATAGCGACGCAATTTCCGTGTGAATTCGTCAATGTGTGGGAGTGAGGGATGCAGTAAAGAAGGATTAGTTTCTCGGAAATGTGATAGTCATATCCCAAAAGAAAATCCTGTCGTTTCCATAGAAATGTTACTCGATTTAGAAGGAAATGTCTTAGAACACATAGTATTCCATAGCGACGCAAATTCCTTGTGAATTTGTCAATGAGTGGGAGTGAGGGATTCAGTAAAGAAGGATTAGTGTGTCGGAAATGAGATTGTCGTACCCCAATGAAAATCCTGTCGTATCCATAGAAACGTTACTCGATTTAGAAGGAGATGTCATGGAACCCATAGTATTTCATAGCAACGCAATTTCCGTGTGAATTCGTCAATGAGTGGGAGTGAGGGATGCAGTAAAGAAGGATAAGTGGATCGGAAATGTGATCGTCGGTTCACAAAAGAAAATCCGGTCGTTTCCATAGAAACGTTACTCGATTTAGAAGGAAATGACTTAGAACACATAGTACTTCATAGCGACGCAATTTCCGTGTGAATTAGTCAATGAGTGGTAGTGAGGGATGCAGTAAAGAAGGATTAGTGGATCGGAAATGTGATTGTCGTATGCCAAAAGAAAATCCTGTCGTTTCCATAGAAACGTTACTCGATTTAGAAGGAGAAGACATAGAACCCATAGTATTTCATAGTGACGCAATTTCCGTGTGAATTCGTCAATGAGTGGGAGTGAGGGATGCAGTAAAGAAGGGTTAGTGGATCGGAAATGAGATTGTCGTATCCCAAAAGAAAATCCTTTCGTTTCCATAGAAACGTTACTCGATTTAGAAGGACAAGTCATAGAACCCATAGTATTTCATAGCAACTCAATTTCTGTGTTAATTCGTCAATGTGAGGGAAGTAGGGATGCAATAAAGAAGGAATAGTGCATCGAGAAGGAGATACTCGTATCACAAAAGAAAAGCCAGTCGTTTCCATATAAACGATACTCGTTTTAGAAGGAGAAGTCATAGAACACATAGTATTTCATAGCGACGCAAATTCTGTGTTTATGTGTCAATGTGAGGGAGCTAGTGATGCAATAAAGAAGGAATAGTGCATCGAGAAGGAGATACTCGTATCGGAAAAGAAAATCCTGTCGTTTCCATAGAAAAGTTACTCGATTTAGAAGGAAATGCCTTAGAACACATAGTATTTCATAGCGACGCAATTTCCGTGTGAATTCGTCAATGTGTGGGAGTGAGGGATGCAGTAAAGAAGGATTAGTTTCTCGGAAATGTGATAGTCGTATCCCAAAAGAAAATCCTGTCGTTTCCATAGAAATGTTACTCGATTTAGGAGGAAATGTCTTAGAACACATAGTATTTCATAGCGACGCAATTTCCGTGTGAATTCGTCAATGTGTGGGAGTGAGGGATGCAGTAAAGAAGGATTGGATTATCGGAAATGTGATTGTCGTATCCCAAAAGAAAATCCTGTCGCTTCCATAGAAACGTTACTCGATTTAGAAGGAAATGTCTTAGAACACACAGTACTTCATAGCGACGCAATTTCCGTGTGAATTCGTCAATGAGTGGGAGTGAGGGATGTAGTAAAGAAGGATTAGTGTATCGGAAATGAGATTGTCGTATCCCAAAAGAAAATCCTGTCGTTTCCATAGAAAAGTTACTCGATTTAGAAGCAAGTGTCTTAGAACATATAGTATTTCATAGCGACGCAATTTCCTTGTGAATTCGTCAATGAGTGGTAGTGAGGGATGCAGTAAAGAAGGATTAGTGGATCGGAAATGTGATTGTCGTATCCCAAAAGAAAGTCCTGTTGTTTCCATAGAAACGTTACTCGATTTAGAAGGATTTGTCTTAGAACACATAGTATTTCATAGCGACGCAATTTCCGTGTCAATTCGTCAATGAGTGGGAGTGAGGGATGCAGTAATGAAGGATTAGTGGATCGGAAATGAGATTGTCGTATCCCAAAAGAAAATCCTGTCGTTTCCATAGAATCGTTACACGATTTAGAAGGAGTAGTCATAGAACCCATAGTATTTCATAGCGACGCAATTTCCGTGTGAATTCGTCAATGAGTGGGAGTGAGGGATGCAGTAAAGAATGATAAGTGGATCGGAAATGTGATCGTCGGTTCCCAAAAGAAAATCCTGTCGTTTCCATAGAAACGTTACTCGATTTAGAAGGAAATGTCTTAGAACACATAGAATTTCATAGCGACGCAATTTCCGTGTGAATTCGTCAATGTGTGGGAGTGAGGGATGCAGTAAAGAAGGATTAGTGGATCGGAAATGTGATTGTCGTATCCCAAAATAAAATCCTGTCGTTTCCATAGAAACGTTACTCGAATTAGAAGGAAATGTCTTAGAACACATAGTATTTTATAGCGACGCAATTTCCGTGTGAATTCGTCAATGAGTGGGAGTGAGGGATGCAGTAAAGAAGGATTAGTGGATCGGAAATGTGATTGTCGTACCCCAAAAGAAAATCCTGTCGTTTCCATAGAAACGTTACTCGATTTAGAAGGACAAGTCATAGAACCCATAGTATTTCATAGCATCTCAATTTCTCTGTTAATTCGTCATTGTGAGGGAGCTAGTGATGCAATAAAGAACAATTAGTGCATCGAGAAGGAGATACTCGTATCACAAAAGAAAAGCCAGTCGTTTCCATAGAAACGATACTCGATTTAGAAGGAGAAGTCATAGAACCCATAGTATTTCATAGCGACGCAAATTCTGTGCTTATTCGTCAATGTGAGAGAGCTAGGGAAGCAATAAAGAAGGAATAGTGCATCGAGAAGGAGATACTCGTATCGCAAAAGAAAATCCTGTCGTTTCCATAGAAACGTTACTCGATTTAGAAGAAAATGTCTTAGAACACACAGTATTTCATAGCGATGCAATTTCCGTGTGAATTCGTCAATGAACGGTAGTGAGGGATGCAGTAAAGAAGGATTAGTGGATCGGAAATGTGATTGTCGTATCCCAAAAGAAAGTCCTGTCGTTTCCATAGAAACGTTACTCGATTTAGAAGGAAATGTCTTAGAACACATAGTATTTCATAGCGACGCAATTTCCGTGTGAATTCGTCAATGAGTGGGAGTGAGGGATGCAGTAAAGAAGGATTAGTGGATCGGAAATGAGATGGTCTTATCCCAAAAGAAAATCCTGTCGTTTCCAGAGAGACGTTACTCGATTTAAAAGGAGAAGTCATAGAACTCATAGTATTTCATAGCGACTCAATTTTTGTGTTAATACGTCAATGTGAGGGAGCTAGGAATGCAATAAAGAAGGAATAGTGCGTCGAGAAGGAGATACTCGTATCGCAAAGGAAAATCCTGTCGTTTCCATAGAAACGTTACTCGACTTAGAAGGAGAAGTCATAGAACCCATAGTATTTCATAGCGACGCAATTTCCTTGTGAATTCGGCAATGTGTGGGAGTGAGGGATGCAGTAAAGATGGATTAGTGGATCGTAAATGTGATTGTCTTATCCCAAAAGAAAATCCTGTCGTTTCCATAGAAACGTTACTCGATTTAGAAGGGAATGTCTTAGAACACATAGTATTTCATAGCGACGCAATTTCCGTGTGAATTCGTCAATGTGTGGGAGTGAGGGATGCAGTAAAGAAGGATTAGATTATTGGAAATGTGATTGTCGTATCCCAAAAGAAAATCCTGTCGTTTCCATAGAAACGTTACTCGATTTAGAAGGAAATGTCTTAGAACACATAGTACTTCATAGCGACGCAATTTCCGTGTGAATTCGGCAATGAGTGGGAGTGAGGGATGCAGTAAAGAAGGATTAGTGGATCGGAAAGGAGATTGTCGTATCCCAAAAGAAAATCCTGTCGTTTCCATAGAAACGTTACTCGTTTTAGAAGGAAATGTCTTAGAGCACATAGTATTTCATAGCGACGCAATTTCCGTGTGAAATCGTCAATGAGTGGGAGTGAGGGATGCAGTAAAGAAGTATTAGTGGATCGGAAATGTGATTGTCGTATCCCAAAAGAAAATCCTGTCGTTTCCATAGAAACGTTACTCGAATTAGAAGGAAATGTCTTAGAACACATAGTATTTCATAGCGACGCAATTTCCGTGTGAATTCGTCAATGAGTGGGAGTGAGGGATGCAGTAAAGAAGGATTAGTGGATCGGAGATGAGATTGTCGTACCCGAAAAGAAAATCCTGTCGTTTCCATAGAAACGTTGTTCGATTTAGAAGGACATTCATAGAACCCATAGTATTTCATAGCAACTCAATTTCTGTGTTAATTCGTCAATGTGATGGAGCTAGGGATGCAATAAAGAAGGAATAGTGCATCGATAAGGAGATACTCGTATCACAAAAGAAAAGCCAGTCGTTTCCATAGAAACGATACTCGATTTAGAAGGAGAAGTCATAGAACACATAGTATTTCATAGCGACGCAAATTCTGTGTTTATTCGTCAATGTGAGAGTGCTAGGGATGCAATAAAGAAGGAATAGTGCATCGAGAAGGAGATACTCGTATCGCAAAAGAAAATCCTGTCGTTTCCATAGAAACGTTACTCGATTTAGAAGGAAATGTCTTAAAACACATAGTATATCATAGCGACGCAATTTCCGTGTGAATTCGTCAATGTGTGGGAGTGAGGGATGCAGTATCGAAGGATTAGTGGATCGGAAATGTGATTGTCGTACCCCAAAAGAAAATCCTGTCGCTTCCATAGAAACGTTACTCGATTTAGAAGGACAAGTCATAGAACCCATAGTATTTCATAGCAACTCAAATTCTCTGTTAATTCGTCAATGTGAGGGAGCTAGGGATGCAATTAAGAACAAATAGTGCATCGAGAAGGAGATACTCGTATCACAAAAGAAAAGCCAGTCGTTTCCATACAAACGATACTCGATTTAGAAGGAGAAGTCATAGGACCCATAGTATTTCATAGCGACGCAAATTCTGTGTTTATTCGTCAATGTGAGAGAGCTAGGGATGCAATAAAGAAGGAATAGTGCATCGAGAAGGAGATACTCGTATCGCCAAAGAAAATCCTGTCGTTTCCATAGAAACGTTACTCGATTTAGAAGGAAATGCCTTAGAACACACAGTATTTCATAGCGATGCAATTTCCGTGTGAATTCGTCAATGAGTGGGAGTGAGGGATGCAGTAAAGAAGGATTAGTGGATCGGAAATGAGATGGTCTTATCCCAAAAGAAAATCCTGTCGTTTCCAGAGAGACGTTACTCGATTTAGAAGGAGAAGTCATAGAACTCATAGTATTTCATAGCGATTCAATTTCTGTGTTAATTCGTCAATGTGAGGGAGCTAGGGATGCAATAGAGAAGGAATAGTGCGTCGAGAAGGAGATACTCGTATCGCAAAGGAAAATCCTGTCGTTTCCATAGAAACGTTACTCGATTTAGAAGGACAAGTCATAGAACCCATAGTATTTCATAGCGATGCAATTTCCTTGTGACCTCGGCAATGTGTGGGAGTGAGGGATGCAGTAAAGATGGATTAGTGGATCGGAAATGTGATTGTCGAATCCCAAAAGAAAATCCTGTCGTTTCCATAGAAACGTTACTCGAATTAGAAGGGAATGTCTTAGAACACATAGTATTTCATAGCGACGCAATTTCCGTGTGAATTCGTCAATGTGTGGGAGTGAGGGATGCAGTAAAGAAGGATTAGATTATTGGAAATGTGATTGTCGTATCCCAAAAGAAAATCCTGTCGTTTCCATAGAAACGTTACTCGATTTAGAAGGAAATGTCTTAGAACACATAGTACTTCATAGCGACGCAAGTTCCATGTGAATTCGGCAATGAGTGGGAGTGAGGGATGCAGTAAAGAGGGATTAGTGGATCGGAAATGAGATTTTCGTATCCCAAAAGAAAATCCTGTCGTTTCCATACAAACGATACTCGATTTAGAAGGACATTCATAGAACCCATAGTATTTCATAGCAACTCAATTTCTGTGTTAATTCGTCAATGTGAGGGAGCTAGGGATGCAATAAAGAAGGAATAGTGCATCGAGAAGGAGATACTCGTATCACAAAAGAAAAGCCAGTCGTTTCCATAGAAACGATACTCGATGTAGAAGGAGAAGTCATAGAACACATAGTATTTCATAGCGACGCAAATTCTGTGTTTATTCGTCAATGTGAGAGTGCTAGGGATGCAATAAAGAAGGAATTGTTCATCGAGAAGGAGATACTCGTATCGCAAAAGAAAATCCTGTCGTTTCCATAGAAACGTTACTCGATTTAGAAGGAGAAGTCATAGAACCCATAGGATTTCATAGCCACTCAATTTCTGTGTGAATTCGTCAATGAGTGGGAGAGAGGGATGCATTAAAGAAGGATTAGAGGCTCGGAAATGATATTGTCGTATCCCAATAGAAAGTCCTGTCGTTTCCATAGAAACGTTACTCGATTTAGAAGGAAATCTCTTAGAACACATAGCATTTCACAGCGACGCAATTTCCTTGTGAATTCATCAGTATGTGGGAGTGAGGGATGCAGTAATGAAGGATTAGTAGATCGGAAATGAGATTGTCGTATCCCAAAAGAAAATCCTGTCGTTTCCATAGAAACGTTACTCGAATTAGAAGGAAATGTCTTAGAACACATAGTATTTCATAGCGACGCAATTTCCGTGTGAATTCGTCAATGAGTGGGAGTGAGGGATGCAGTAAAGAAGGATTAGTGGATCGGAAATGAGATTGTCGTATCCCAAAAGAAAATCCTGTCGTTTCCATACAAACGATACTCGATTTAGAAGGACATTCATAGAACCCATAGTAATTCATAGCAACTCAATTTCTGTGTTAATTCGTCAATGTGAGGGAGCTAGGGATGCAATAAAGAAGGAATAGTGCATCGAGAAGGAGATACTCGTATCACAAAAGAAAAGCCAGTCGTTTCCATAGAAACGATACTCGATGTAGAAGGAGAAGTCATAGAACTCATAGTATTTCATAGCGACGCAAATTCTGTGTTTATTCGTCAATGTGAGAGTGCTAGGGATGCAATAAAGAAGGAATAGTGCATTGAGAAGGCGATACTCGTATCGCAAAAGAAAATCCAGTCGTTTCCATAGAGACATTACTCGATTTAGAAGGGGAAGTCATAGAACCCATAGTATTTCATAGCCACTCAATTTCTGTGTGAATTCGTCAATGAGTGGGAGTGAGGGATGCATTAAAGAAGGATTAGAGGCTCGGAAATGATATTGTCGTATCCCAATAGAAAGTCCTGTCGTTTCCATAGAAACGTTACTCGATTTAGAAGGAAATGTCTTAGAACACATAGCATTTCACAGCGACGCAATTTCCTTGTGAATTCATCAGTATGTGGGAGTGAGGGATGCAGTAATGAAGGATTAGTAGATCGGAAATGAGATTGTCGTATCCCAAAAGGAAATCCTGTCGTTTCCATAGAAACGTTACTCGAATTAGAAGGAAATGTCTTAGAACACATAGTATCTCATAGCGACGCAATTTCCGTGTGAATTCGTCAATGAGTGGGAGTGAGGGATGCAGTAAAGAAGGATTAGTGGATCGGAAATGAGATTGTCGTATCCCAAAAGAAAATCCTGTCGTTTCCATACAAACGATACTCGATTTAGAAGGACATTCATAGAACCCATAGTAATTCATAGCAACTCAATTTCTGTGTTAATTCGTCAATGTGAGGGAGCTAGGGATGCAATAAAGAAGGAATAGTGCATCGAGAAGGAGATACTCGTATCACAAAAGAAAAGCCAGTCGTTTCCATAGAAACGATACTCGATGTAGAAGGAGAAGTCATAGAACACATAGTATTTCATAGCGACGCAAATTCTGTGTTTATTCGTCAATGTGAGAGTGCTAGGGATGCAATAAAGAAGGAATAGTGCATCGAGAAGGAGATACTCGTATCGCAAAAGAAAATCCAGTCGTTTCCATAGAAACGTTACTCGATTTAGAAGGGGAAGTCATAGAACCCATAGTATTTCATAGCCACTCAATTTCTGTGTGAATTCGTCAATGAGTGGGTGTGAGGGATGCAGTAAAGAAGGATTAGTGGCTCGGAAATGATATTGTCGTATCCCAAAAGAAAATCCTGTCGTTTCCATAGAAACGTTACTCGATTGTAGGAGGAGAAGTCATAGAACCCATAGTATTTCATAGTGACGCAATTTCCGTGTGAATCCGTCAATGAGTGGTAGTGAGGGACGCAGTAAAGAAGGATTAGTGGATCGGAAATGTGATTGTCGTATCCCAAAAGAAAGTCCTGTCGTTTCCATAGAAACGTTACTCGATTTAGAAGGAAATGTCTTAGAACACATAGTATTTCACAGCGACGCAATTTCCTTGTGAATTCATCAATATGTGGGAGTGAGGGATGCAGTAATGAAGGATTAGTGGATCGGAAATGAGATTGTCGTACCCCAAAAGAAAATCCTGTCGTTTCCATAGAAACGTTACCCGATTTAGAAGGAAATGTCGTAGAACACACAGTATTTCATAGCGACGCAATTTCCGTGTGAATTCGTCAATGTGTGGGAGTGAGGGATGCAGTAAAGAAGGATTAGTGGATCGGAAATGAGATTGTCGTATACCAAATGAAAATCCTGTCGTTTCCATAGAAACGTTACTCGATTTAGAAGGAAATGTCTTAGAACACACAGTATTTCATAGCGACGCAATTTCCGTGTGAATTCGTCAATGTGTGGGTGTGAGGGATGCAGTAAAGAAGGATTAGTCGATCGAAAATGTGATTGTCGTATCCCAAAAGAAAATCCTGTCGTTTCCATAGAAACGTCACTCGATTTAGAAGGAAATGTCTTAGAACACACAGTATTTCATAGCGACGCAATTTCCGTGTGAATTCGTCAATGTGTGGGAGTGAAGGATGCAGTAAAGAAGGATTAGTGGATTGGAAATGAGATTGTCGTATCCCAAAAGAAAATCCGGTCGTTTCCATAGAGACGTTACTCGATTTAGAAGGAAATGTCATAGAACCTATAGTATTTTATTGCGACGCAATTGCTGTGTTAATTCGTCAATGTGTTGGAGTGAGGGATGCAGTAAAGTAGGATTAGTGGATCGGAAATAAGATTGTCGTATCCCAAAAGAAAATCCTGTCGTTTCCATAGAAACGTTACTCGGTTTAGAAGGAAATGTCTTAGAGCACATAGTATTTCATAGCGACGCAATTTCCGTGTGAATCCGTCAATGAGTGGGAGTGAGGGATGCAGTAAAGAAGTATTTGTGGATCGGAAATGTGATTGTCCTATCCCAAAAGAAAATCCTGTCGTTTCCATAGAAACGTTACTCGAATTAGAAGGAAATGTCTTAGAACAGATAGTATTTCATAGCGACGCAATTTCCGTGTGAATTCGTCATTGAGTGGGAGTGAGGGATGCAGTAAAGAATTATTAGTGGATCGGAAATGAGATTGTCGTACCCCAAAAGAAAATCCTGTCGTTTCCATAGAAACGTTACCCGATTTAGAAGGAAATGTCGTAGAACACACAGTATTTCATAGCGACACAATTTCCATGTGAAAACGTCAATGTGTGGGAGTGAGGGATGCAGTGAAGAAGGATTAGTGGATCGGAAATGTGATTGTCGTATCCCAAAAGAAAATCCTGTCGTTTCCATAGAAACGTTACTCTATTTAGAAGGAAATGTCTTAGAACACATAGTATATCATAGCGACGCAATTTCCGTGTGAATTCGTCAATGTGTGGGAGTGAGGGATGCAGTAAAGAAGGATTAGTTTCTCGGAAATGTGATAGTCATATCCCAAAAGAAAATCCTGTCGTTTCCATAGAAATGTTACTCGATTTAGAAGGAAATGTCTTAGAACACATAGTATTCCATAGCGACGCAAATTCCTTGTGAATTTGTCAATGAGTGGGAGTGAGGGATTCAGTAAAGAAGGATTAGTGTGTCGGAAATGAGATTGTCGTACCCCAATGAAAATCCTGTCGTATCCATAGAAACGTTACTCGATTTAGAAGGAGATGTCATGGAACCCATAGTATTTCATAGCAACGCAATTTCCGTGTGAATTCGTCAATGAGTGGGAGTGAGGGATGCAGTAAAGAAGGATAAGTGGATCGGAAATGTGATCGTCGGTTCACAAAAGAAAATCCGGTCGTTTCCATAGAAACGTTACTCGATTTAGAAGGAAATGACTTAGAACACATAGTACTTCATAGCGACGCAATTTCCGTGTGAATTAGTCAATGAGTGGTAGTGAGGGATGCAGTAAAGAAGGATTAGTGGATCGGAAATGTGATTGTCGTATGCCAAAAGAAAATCCTGTCGTTTCCATAGAAACGTTACTCGATTTAGAAGGAGAAGACATAGAACCCATAGTATTTCATAGTGACGCAATTTCCGTGTGAATTCGTCAATGAGTGGGAGTGAGGGATGCAGTAAAGAAGGGTTAGTGGATCGGAAATGAGATTGTCGTATCCCAAAAGAAAATCCTTTCGTTTCCATAGAAACGTTACTCGATTTAGAAGGACAAGTCATAGAACCCATAGTATTTCATAGCAACTCAATTTCTGTGTTAATTCGTCAATGTGAGGGAAGTAGGGATGCAATAAAGAAGGAATAGTGCATCGAGAAGGAGATACTCGTATCACAAAAGAAAAGCCAGTCGTTTCCATATAAACGATACTCGTTTTAGAAGGAGAAGTCATAGAACACATAGTATTTCATAGCGACGCAAATTCTGTGTTTATGTGTCAATGTGAGGGAGCTAGTGATGCAATAAAGAAGGAATAGTGCATCGAGAAGGAGATACTCGTATCGGAAAAGAAAATCCTGTCGTTTCCATAGAAAAGTTACTCGATTTAGAAGGAAATGCCTTAGAACACATAGTATTTCATAGCGACGCAATTTCCGTGTGAATTCGTCAATGTGTGGGAGTGAGGGATGCAGTAAAGAAGGATTAGTTTCTCGGAAATGTGATAGTCGTATCCCAAAAGAAAATCCTGTCGTTTCCATAGAAATGTTACTCGATTTAGGAGGAAATGTCTTAGAACACATAGTATTTCATAGCGACGCAATTTCCGTGTGAATTCGTCAATGTGTGGGAGTGAGGGATGCAGTAAAGAAGGATTGGATTATCGGAAATGTGATTGTCGTATCCCAAAAGAAAATCCTGTCGCTTCCATAGAAACGTTACTCGATTTAGAAGGAAATGTCTTAGAACACACAGTACTTCATAGCGACGCAATTTCCGTGTGAATTCGTCAATGAGTGGGAGTGAGGGATGTAGTAAAGAAGGATTAGTGTATCGGAAATGAGATTGTCGTATCCCAAAAGAAAATCCTGTCGTTTCCATAGAAAAGTTACTCGATTTAGAAGCAAGTGTCTTAGAACATATAGTATTTCATAGCGACGCAATTTCCTTGTGAATTCGTCAATGAGTGGTAGTGAGGGATGCAGTAAAGAAGGATTAGTGGATCGGAAATGTGATTGTCGTATCCCAAAAGAAAGTCCTGTTGTTTCCATAGAAACGTTACTCGATTTAGAAGGATTTGTCTTAGAACACATAGTATTTCATAGCGACGCAATTTCCGTGTCAATTCGTCAATGAGTGGGAGTGAGGGATGCAGTAAAGAAGGATTAGTGGATCGGAAATGTGATTGTCGTACCCCAAAAGAAAATCCTGTCGTTTCCATAGAAACGTTACTCGATTTAGAAGGACAAGTCATAGAACCCATAGTATTTCATAGCATCTCAATTTCTCTGTTAATTCGTCATTGTGAGGGAGCTAGTGATGCAATAAAGAACAATTAGTGCATCGAGAAGGAGATACTCGTATCACAAAAGAAAAGCCAGTCGTTTCCATAGAAACGATACTCGATTTAGAAGGAGAAGTCATAGAACCCATAGTATTTCATAGCGACGCAAATTCTGTGCTTATTCGTCAATGTGAGAGAGCTAGGGAAGCAATAAAGAAGGAATAGTGCATCGAGAAGGAGATACTCGTATCGCAAAAGAAAATCCTGTCGTTTCCATAGAAACGTTACTCGATTTAGAAGAAAATGTCTTAGAACACACAGTATTTCATAGCGATGCAATTTCCGTGTGAATTCGTCAATGAACGGTAGTGAGGGATGCAGTAAAGAAGGATTAGTGGATCGGAAATGTGATTGTCGTATCCCAAAAGAAAGTCCTGTCGTTTCCATAGAAACGTTACTCGATTTAGAAGGAAATGTCTTAGAACACATAGTATTTCATAGCGACGCAATTTCCGTGTGAATTCGTCAATGAGTGGGAGTGAGGGATGCAGTAAAGAAGGATTAGTGGATCGGAAATGAGATGGTCTTATCCCAAAAGAAAATCCTGTCGTTTCCAGAGAGACGTTACTCGATTTAAAAGGAGAAGTCATAGAACTCATAGTATTTCATAGCGACTCAATTTTTGTGTTAATACGTCAATGTGAGGGAGCTAGGAATGCAATAAAGAAGGAATAGTGCGTCGAGAAGGAGATACTCGTATCGCAAAGGAAAATCCTGTCGTTTCCATAGAAACGTTACTCGACTTAGAAGGAGAAGTCATAGAACCCATAGTATTTCATAGCGACGCAATTTCCTTGTGAATTCGGCAATGTGTGGGAGTGAGGGATGCAGTAAAGATGGATTAGTGGATCGTAAATGTGATTGTCTTATCCCAAAAGAAAATCCTGTCGTTTCCATAGAAACGTTACTCGATTTAGAAGGGAATGTCTTAGAACACATAGTATTTCATAGCGACGCAATTTCCGTGTGAATTCGTCAATGTGTGGGAGTGAGGGATGCAGTAAAGAAGGATTAGATTATTGGAAATGTGATTGTCGTATCCCAAAAGAAAATCCTGTCGTTTCCATAGAAACGTTACTCGATTTAGAAGGAAATGTCTTAGAACACATAGTACTTCATAGCGACGCAATTTCCGTGTGAATTCGGCAATGAGTGGGAGTGAGGGATGCAGTAAAGAAGGATTAGTGGATCGGAAAGGAGATTGTCGTATCCCAAAAGAAAATCCTGTCGTTTCCATAGAAACGTTACTCGTTTTAGAAGGAAATGTCTTAGAGCACATAGTATTTCATAGCGACGCAATTTCCGTGTGAAATCGTCAATGAGTGGGAGTGAGGGATGCAGTAAAGAAGTATTAGTGGATCGGAAATGTGATTGTCGTATCCCAAAAGAAAATCCTGTCGTTTCCATAGAAACGTTACTCGAATTAGAAGGAAATGTCTTAGAACACATAGTATTTCATAGCGACGCAATTTCCGTGTGAATTCGTCAATGAGTGGGAGTGAGGGATGCAGTAAAGAAGGATTAGTGGATCGGAGATGAGATTGTCGTACCCGAAAAGAAAATCCTGTCGTTTCCATAGAAACGTTGTTCGATTTAGAAGGACATTCATAGAACCCATAGTATTTCATAGCAACTCAATTTCTGTGTTAATTCGTCAATGTGATGGAGCTAGGGATGCAATAAAGAAGGAATAGTGCATCGATAAGGAGATACTCGTATCACAAAAGAAAAGCCAGTCGTTTCCATAGAAACGATACTCGATTTAGAAGGAGAAGTCATAGAACACATAGTATTTCATAGCGACGCAAATTCTGTGTTTATTCGTCAATGTGAGAGTGCTAGGGATGCAATAAAGAAGGAATAGTGCATCGAGAAGGAGATACTCGTATCGCAAAAGAAAATCCTGTCGTTTCCATAGAAACGTTACTCGATTTAGAAGGAAATGTCTTAAAACACATAGTATATCATAGCGACGCAATTTCCGTGTGAATTCGTCAATGTGTGGGAGTGAGGGATGCAGTATCGAAGGATTAGTGGATCGGAAATGTGATTGTCGTACCCCAAAAGAAAATCCTGTCGCTTCCATAGAAACGTTACTCGATTTAGAAGGACAAGTCATAGAACCCATAGTATTTCATAGCAACTCAAATTCTCTGTTAATTCGTCAATGTGAGGGAGCTAGGGATGCAATTAAGAACAAATAGTGCATCGAGAAGGAGATACTCGTATCACAAAAGAAAAGCCAGTCGTTTCCATACAAACGATACTCGATTTAGAAGGAGAAGTCATAGGACCCATAGTATTTCATAGCGACGCAAATTCTGTGTTTATTCGTCAATGTGAGAGAGCTAGGGATGCAATAAAGAAGGAATAGTGCATCGAGAAGGAGATACTCGTATCGCCAAAGAAAATCCTGTCGTTTCCATAGAAACGTTACTCGATTTAGAAGGAAATGCCTTAGAACACACAGTATTTCATAGCGATGCAATTTCCGTGTGAATTCGTCAATGAGTGGGAGTGAGGGATGCAGTAAAGAAGGATTAGTGGATCGGAAATGAGATGGTCTTATCCCAAAAGAAAATCCTGTCGTTTCCAGAGAGACGTTACTCGATTTAGAAGGAGAAGTCATAGAACTCATAGTATTTCATAGCGATTCAATTTCTGTGTTAATTCGTCAATGTGAGGGAGCTAGGGATGCAATAGAGAAGGAATAGTGCGTCGAGAAGGAGATACTCGTATCGCAAAGGAAAATCCTGTCGTTTCCATAGAAACGTTACTCGATTTAGAAGGACAAGTCATAGAACCCATAGTATTTCATAGCGATGCAATTTCCTTGTGACCTCGGCAATGTGTGGGAGTGAGGGATGCAGTAAAGATGGATTAGTGGATCGGAAATGTGATTGTCGAATCCCAAAAGAAAATCCTGTCGTTTCCATAGAAACGTTACTCGAATTAGAAGGGAATGTCTTAGAACACATAGTATTTCATAGCGACGCAATTTCCGTGTGAATTCGTCAATGTGTGGGAGTGAGGGATGCAGTAAAGAAGGATTAGATTATTGGAAATGTGATTGTCGTATCCCAAAAGAAAATCCTGTCGTTTCCATAGAAACGTTACTCGATTTAGAAGGAAATGTCTTAGAACACATAGTACTTCATAGCGACGCAAGTTCCATGTGAATTCGGCAATGAGTGGGAGTGAGGGATGCAGTAAAGAGGGATTAGTGGATCGGAAATGAGATTTTCGTATCCCAAAAGAAAATCCTGTCGTTTCCATACAAACGATACTCGATTTAGAAGGACATTCATAGAACCCATAGTATTTCATAGCAACTCAATTTCTGTGTTAATTCGTCAATGTGAGGGAGCTAGGGATGCAATAAAGAAGGAATAGTGCATCGAGAAGGAGATACTCGTATCACAAAAGAAAAGCCAGTCGTTTCCATAGAAACGATACTCGATGTAGAAGGAGAAGTCATAGAACACATAGTATTTCATAGCGACGCAAATTCTGTGTTTATTCGTCAATGTGAGAGTGCTAGGGATGCAATAAAGAAGGAATTGTGCATCGAGAAGGAGATACTCGTATCGCAAAAGAAAATCCTGTCGTTTCCATAGAAACGTTACTCGATTTAGAAGGAGAAGTCATAGAACCCATAGGATTTCATAGCCACTCAATTTCTGTGTGAATTCGTCAATGAGTGGGAGAGAGGGATGCATTAAAGAAGGATTAGAGGCTCGGAAATGATATTGTCGTATCCCAATAGAAAGTCCTGTCGTTTCCATAGAAACGTTACTCGATTTAGAAGGAAATCTCTTAGAACACATAGCATTTCACAGCGACGCAATTTCCTTGTGAATTCATCAGTATGTGGGAGTGAGGGATGCAGTAATGAAGGATTAGTAGATCGGAAATGAGATTGTCGTATCCCAAAAGAAAATCCTGTCGTTTCCATAGAAACGTTACTCGAATTAGAAGGAAATGTCTTAGAACACATAGTATTTCATAGCGACGCAATTTCCGTGTGAATTCGTCAATGAGTGGGAGTGAGGGATGCAGTAAAGAAGGATTAGTGGATCGGAAATGAGATTGTCGTATCCCAAAAGAAAATCCTGTCGTTTCCATACAAACGATACTCGATTTAGAAGGACATTCATAGAACCCATAGTAATTCATAGCAACTCAATTTCTGTGTTAATTCGTCAATGTGAGGGAGCTAGGGATGCAATAAAGAAGGAATAGTGCATCGAGAAGGAGATACTCGTATCACAAAAGAAAAGCCAGTCGTTTCCATAGAAACGATACTCGATGTAGAAGGAGAAGTCATAGAACTCATAGTATTTCATAGCGACGCAAATTCTGTGTTTATTCGTCAATGTGAGAGTGCTAGGGATGCAATAAAGAAGGAATAGTGCATTGAGAAGGCGATACTCGTATCGCAAAAGAAAATCCAGTCGTTTCCATAGAGACATTACTCGATTTAGAAGGGGAAGTCATAGAACCCATAGTATTTCATAGCCACTCAATTTCTGTGTGAATTCGTCAATGAGTGGGTGTGAGGGATGCAGTAAAGAAGGATTAGTGGCTCGGAAATGATATTGTCGTATCCCAAAAGAAAATCCTGTCGTTTCCAAAGAAACGTTACTCGATTTAGGAGGAGAAGTCATAGAACCCATAGTATTTCATAGTGACGCAATTTCCGTGTGAATCCGTCAATGAGTGGTAGTGAGGGACGCAGTAAAGAAGGATTAGTGGATCGGAAATGTGATTGTCGTATCCCAAAAGAAAGTCCTGTCGTTTCCATAGAAACGTTACTCGATTTAGAAGGAAATGTCTTAGAACACATAGTATTTCACAGGGACGCAATTTCCTTGTGAATTCATCAATATGTGGGAGTGAGGGATGCAGTAATGAAGGATTAGTGGATCGGAAATGAGATTGTCGTATCCCAAAAGAAAATCCTGTTGTTTCCATAGAAACGTTACTCGATTTAGAAGGAGAAGTCGTAGCACCCATAGTATTTCATAGCGACGCAATTTCCGTGTGAATTCGTCAATGAGTGGGAGTGAGGGATGCAGTAAAGAAGGATAAGTGGATCAGAAATGTGATTGTCGGTTCCCAAAAGAAAATCCTGTCGTTTCAGTAGAAACGTTACTCGATTTAGAAGGAAATGTCTTAGAACACATAGTATTTTATAGCGACGCAATTTCCGTGTGAATTCGTCATTCAGTGGGAGTGAGGGATGCAGTAAAGAAGGATTAGTGGATCGGAAATGAGATTGTCGTACCCCAAAAGAAAATCCTGTCGTTTCCATAGAAACGTTACTCGATTTAGAAGGACAAGTCATAGAACCCATAGTTTTTCATAGCAACTCAATTTCTGTGTTAATTCGTCAATGTGAGGGAGCTAGGGATGCAATAAAGAAGGAATAGTGCATCGAGAAGGAGATACTCGCATCACAAAGGAAAAGCCAGTCGTTTCCAAAGAAACGATACTCGATTTAGTAGGAGAAGTCATAGAACCCATAGTATTTCATAGCGACGCAAATTCTGTGTTTATTCGTCAATGTGAGATTGCTAGGGATGCAATAAAGAAGGAATAGTGTATCGAGAAGGAGATACTCGTACCGCAAAAGAAAATCCTGTCGTTTCCATAGAAACGTTACTCGATTTAGAAGGAAATGTCTTAGAACAGATAGTATTTCATAGCGACGCAATTTCCGTGTGAATTCGTCAATGTGTGGGAGTGAGGGATGCAGTAAAGAAGGATTAGTGGATCGGAAATGACATTGTCGTATGCCAAATGAAAATCCTGTCGTTTCCATAGAAACGTTACTCGATTTAGAAGGAAATGTCTTAGAACACACAGTATTTCATAGCGACGCAATTTCCGTGTGAATTCGTCAATGTGTGGGTGTGAGGGATGCAGTAAAGAAGGATTAGTCGATCGAAAATGTGATTGTCGTATCCCAAAAGAAAATCCTGTCGTTTCCATAGAAACGTCACTCGATTTAGAAGGAAATGTCTTAGAACACACAGTATTTCATAGCGACGCAATTTCCGTGTGAATTCGTCAATGTGTGGGAGTGAGGGATGCAGTAAAGAAGGATTAGTGGATTGGAAATGAGATTGTCGTATCCCAAAAGAAAATCCGGTCGTTTCCATAGAGACGTTACTCGATTTAGAAGGAAATGTCATAGAACCTATAGTATTTTATTGCGACGCAATTGCTGTGTTAATTCGTCAATGTGTTGGAGTGAGTGATGCAGTAAAGTAGGGTTAGTGGATCGGAAATAAGATTGTCGTATCCCAAAAGAAAATCCTGTCGTTTCCATAGAAACGTTACTCGGTTTAGAAGGAAATGTCTTAGAGCACATAGTATTTCATAGCGACGCAATTTCCGTGTGAATCCGTCAATGAGTGGGAGTGAGGTATGCAGTAAAGAAGTATTTGTGGATCGGAAATGTGATTGTCCTATCCCAAAAGAAAATCCTGTCGTTTCCATAGAAACGTTACTCGAATTAGAAGGAAATGTCTTAGAACACATAGTATTTCATAGCGACGCAATTTCCGTGTGAATTCGTCATTGAGTGGGAGTGAGGGATGCAGTAAAGAATTATTAGTGGATCGGAAATGAGATTGTCGTACCCCAAAAGAAAATCCTGTCGTTTCCATAGAAACGTTACTCGATTTAGAAGGACAAGTCATAGAACCCATAGATTTTCATAGCAACTCAATTTCTGTGTTAATTCGTCAATGTGAGGGAGCTAGGGATGCAATAAAGTAGGAATAGTGCATCGAGAAGGAGATACACGTATCACAAAAAAAAAGTCAGTCGTTTCCATAGAAACGATACTCGATTTAGAAGGAAATGTCTTAGAGCACATAGTATTTCATAGCGACGCAAATTCCGTGTGAATTCGTCAATGTGTGGGAGTGAGGGATGCAGTAAAGAAGGATTAGATTAATGGAAATGTGATTGTCGTATCCCAAAAGAAAATCCTGTCGTTTCCATAGAAACGTTACTCGATTTAGAAGGAAATGTCTTAGAACACATAGTACTTCATAGCGACGCAATTTCCGTGTGAATTCGTCAATGAGTGGGAGTGAGGGATGCAGTAAAGAAGGATTAGTGGATCGGAAATGAGATTGTCGTATCCCAAAAGAAAATCCTGTCGTTTCCATAGAAACGTTACTCGTTTTAGAAGGAAATGTCTTAGAGCACATAGTATTTCATAGCGACGCAATTTCCGTGTGAATTCGTCAATGAGTGGGAGTGAGGGATGCAGTAAAGAAGTATTAGTGGATCGGAAATATGATTGTCGTATCCCAAAAGAAAATCCTGTCGTTTCCATAGAAACGTTACTCGAATTAGAAGGAAATGTCTTAGAACACATAGTATTTCATAGCGACGCAATTTCCGTGTGAATTCGTCAATGAGTGGGAGTGAGGGATGCAGTAAAAAGGATTAGTGGATCGGAAATGAGATTGTCGTACCCGAAAAGAAAATCCTGTCGTTTCCATAGAAACGTTGTTCGATTTAGAAGGACATTCATAGAACCTATAGTATTTCATAGCAACTCAATTTCTGTGTTAATTCGTCAATGTGAGGGAGCTAGGGATGTAACAAAGAAGGAATAGTGCATCGAGAAGGAGATACTCGTATCACAAAAGAAAAGCCAGTCGTTTCCATAGAAACGATACTCGATTTAGAAGGAGAAGTCATAGAACACATAGTATTTCATAGCGACGCAAATTCTGTGTTTATTCGTCAATGTGAGAGTGCTAGGGATGCAATAAAGAAGGAATAGTGCATCGAGAAGGAGATACTCGTATCGCAAAAGAAAATCCTGTCGTTTCCATAGAAACGTTACTCGATTTAGAAGGAGAAGTCATAGAACCCATAGTATTTCATAGCCACTCAATTTCTGTGTGAATTCGTCAATGAGTGGGAGTGAGGGATGCATTAAAGAAGGATTAGAGGCTCGGAAATGATATTGTCGTATCCCAATAGAAAGTCCTGTCGTTTCCATAGAAACGTTACTCGATTTAGAAGGAAATGTCTTAGAACACATAGTATTTCACAGCGACGCAATTTCCTTGTGAATTCATCAATATGTGGGAGTGAGGGATGCAGTAATGAATGGATTAGTAGATCGGAAATGAGATTGTCGTATCCCATAAGAAAATCCTGTTGTTTCCATAGAAACGTTACTCGATTTAGAAGGAGAAGTCATAGCACCCATAGTATTTCATAGCGACGCAATTTCCGTGTGAATTCGTCAATGAGTGGGAGTGGGGGATGCAGTAAAGAAGGATAAGTGGATCGGAAATGTGATTGTCGGTTCCCAAAAGAAAATCCAGTCGTTTCAGTAGAAACGTTACTCGATTTAGAAGGAAATGTCTTAGAACACATAGAATTTCATAGCGACGCAATTTCCGTGTGAATTCGTCAATGTGTGGGAGTGAGGGATGCAGTAAAGAAGGATTAGTGGATCGGAAATGTGATTGTCGTATCCCAAAGGAAAATCCTGTCGTTTCCATAGAAACGTTACTCGTTTTAGAAGGAAATGTCTTAGAGCACATAGTATTTCATAGCGACGCAATTTCCGTGTGAATTCGTCAATGAGTGGGAGTGAGGGATGCAGTAAAGAAGTATTAGTGGATCGGAAATGTGATTGTCGTATCCCAAAAGAAAATCCTGTCGTTTCCATAGAATCGTTACTCGAATTAGAAGGAAATGTCTTAGAACACACAGTATTTCATAGCGACGCAATTCCGTGTGAATTCGTCATTGAGTGCGAGTGAGGGATGCAGTAAAGAAGGATTAGTGGATCGGAAATGAGATTGTCGTACCCCAAAAGAAAATCCTGTCGTTTCCATAGAAACGTTACTCGATTTAGAAGGACAAGTCATAGAACCCATAGTTTTTCATAGCAACTCAATTTCTGTGTTAATTCGTCAATGTGAGGGAGCTAGGGATGCAATAAAGAAGGAATAGTGCATCGAGAAGGAGATACTCGTATCACAAAAGGAAAGCCAGTCGTTTCCAAAGAAACGATACTCGATTTAGTAGGAGAAGTCATAGAACCCATAGTATTTCATAGCGACGCAAATTCTGTGTTTATTCGTCAATGTGAGATTGCTAGGGATGCAATAAAGAAGGAATAGTGCATCGAGAAGGAGATACTCGTACCGCAAAAGAAAATCCTGTCGTATCCATAGAAACGTTACTCGATTTAGAAGGAAATGTCTTAGAACACATAGTATTTCATAGCGACGCAATTTCCGTGTGAATTCGTCAATGTGTGGGAGTGAGGGATGCAGTAAAGAAGGATTAGTGGATCGGAAATGAGATTGTCGTATACCAAATGAAAATCCTGTCGTTTCCATAGAAACGTTACTCGATTTAGAAGGAAATGTCTTAGAACACACAGTATTTCATAACGACGCAATTTCCGTGTGAATTCGTCAATGTGTGGGTGTGAGGGATGCAGTAAAGAAGGATTAGTCGATCGAAAATGTGATTGTCGTATCCCAAAAGAAAATCCTGTCGTTTCCATAGAAACGTCACTCGATTTAGAAGGAAATGTCTTAGAACACACAGTATTTCATAGCGACGCAATTTCCGTGTGAATTCGTCAATGTGTGGGAGTGAGGGATGCAGTAAAGAAGGATTAGTGGATTGGAAATGAGATTGTCGTATCCCAAAAGAAAATCCGGTCGTATCCATAGAGACGTTACTCGATTTAGAAGGAAATGTCATAGAACCTATAGTATTTCATTGCGACGCAATTGCTGTGTTAATTCGTCAATGTGTTGGAGTGAGGGATGCAGTAAAGTAGGATTAGTGGATCGGAAATAAGATTGTTTTATCCCAAAAGAAAATCCTGTCGTTTCCATAGAAACGTTACTCGGTTTAGAAGGAAATGTCTTAGAGCACATAGTATTTCATAGCGACGCTATTTCCGTGTGAATCCGTCAATGAGTGGGAGTGAGGGATGCAGTAAAGAAGTATTAGTGGATCGGAAATGTGATTGTCCTATCCCAAAAGAAAATCCTGTCGTTTCCATAGAAACGTTACTCGAATTAGAAGGAAATGTCTTAGAACACATAGTATTTCATAGCGACGCAATTTCCGTGTGAATTCGTCATTGAGTGGGAGTGAGGGATGCAGTAGAGAATTATTAGTGGATCGGAAATGAGATGGTCTTATCCCAAAAGAAGATCCTGTCGTTTCCAGAGAGACGTTACTCGATTTAGAAGGAGAAGTCATAGAACCCATAGTTTTTCATAGCAACTCAATTTCTGTGTTAATTCGTCAATGTGAGGGAGCTAGGGATGCAATAAAGAAGGAATAGTGCATCGAGAAGGAGATACTCGTATCACAAAAGAAAAGCCAGTCGTTTCCATAGAAACGATACTCGATTTAGAAGGAGAAGTCATAGAACCCATAGTATTTCATAGCGACGCAAATTCTGTGTTTATTCGTCAATGTGAGAGAGCTAGGGATGCAATAAAGAAGGAATAGTGCATCGAGAAGGAGATACTCGTATCGCAAAAGAAAATCCTGTCGTTTCCATAGAAACGTTACTCGATTTAGAAGGAAATGTCTTAGAACACATAGTATTCCATAGCGACGCTATTTCCGTGAGAATTCGTCAATGAGTGGGAGTGAGGGATGCAGTAGAGAATTATTAGTGGATCGGAAATGAGATGGTCTTATCCCAAAAGAAGATCCTGTCGTTTCCAGAGAGACGTTACTCGATTTAGAAGGAGAAGTCATAGAACCCATAGTATTTCATAGCGACTCAATTTCTGTGTTAATTCGTCAATGTGAGGGAGCTAGGGATGCAATAAAGAAGGAATAGTGCGTCGAGAAGGAGATACTCGTATCGCAAAGGAAAATCCTGTCGTTTCCATAGAAACGTTACTCGACTTGGAAGGAGATGTCATAGAACCCATAGTATTTCATAGCGACGCAATTTCCGTGTGAATTCGGCAATGTGTGCGAGTGAGGGATGCAGTAAAGAAGGATTAGAGGATCGGAAATGTGATTGTCGTATCCCAAAAGAAAATCCTGTCGTTTCCATAGAAACGTTACTCGATTTAGAAGGAAATGTCTTAGAACACATAGTATTTCATAGCGACGCAATTTCCGTGTGAATTCGTCAATGTGTGGGAGTGAGGGATGCAGTAAAGAAGGATTAGATTATTGGAAATGTGATTGTCGTATCCCAAAAGAAAATCCTGTCGTTTCCATAGAAACGTTACTCGATTTAGAAGGAAATGTCTTAGAACACTTAGTACTTCATAGCGACGCAATTTCCGTGTGAATTCGTCAATGAGTGGGAGTGAGGGATGCAGTAAAGAAGGATTAGTGGATCGGAAATGAGATTGTCGTATCCCAAAAGAAAATCCTGTCGTTTCCATAGAATCGTTACTCGAATTAGAAGGAAATGTCTTAGAACACACAGTATTTCATAGCGACGCAATTCCGTGTGAATTCGTCATTGAGTGCGAGTGAGGGATGCAGTAAAGAAGGATTAGTGGATCGGAAATGAGATTGTCGTACCCCAAAAGAAAATCCTGTCTTTTAAATAGAAACGTTGTTCGATTTAGAAGGACATTCATAGAACCCATAGTATTTCATAGCAACTCAATTTCTGTGTTAATTCGTCAATGTGAGGGAGCTAGGGATGTAACAAAGAAGGAATAGTGCATCGAGAAGGAGATACTCGTATCACAAAAGAAAAGCCAGTCGTTTCCATCGAAACGATACTCGATTTAGAAGGAGAAGTCATAGAACACATAGTATTTCATAGCGACGCAAATTCTGTGTTTATTCGTCAATGTGAGAGTGCTGGGGATGCAATAAAGAAGGAATAGTGCATCGAGAAGGAGATACTCGTATCGCAAAAGAAAATCCTGTCGTTTCCATAGAAACATTACTCGATTTAGAAGGAGAAGTCATAGAACCCATAGTATTTCATAGCCACTCAATTTCTGTGTGAATTCGTCAATGAGTGGGAGTGAGGAAGGATTAGAGGCTCGGAAATGATATTGTCGTATCCCAATAGAAAGTCCTGTCGTTTCCATAGAAACGTTACTCGATTTAGAAGGAAATGTCTTAGAACACATAGTATTTCACAGCGACGCAATTTCTCTTGTGAATTCATCAATATGTGGGAGTGAGGGATGACACTAATGAAGGATAGTAGATCGGAAATGAGATTGTCGTATCCCAAAAGAAAATCCTGTTGTCTCCATAGAAACGTTACTCGATTTAGAAGGAGAAGTCATAGCACCCATAGTATTTCATAGCGACGCAATTTCCGTGTGAATTCGTCAATGAGTGGGAGTGAGGGATGCAGTAAAGAAGGATAAGTGGATCGGAAATGTGATTGTCGGTTCCCAAAAGAAAATCCCAGTCGTTTCAGTAGAAACGTTACTCGATTTAGAAGGAAATGTCTTAGAACACATAGAATTTCATAGCGACGCAATTTCCGTGTGAATTCGTCACATGCGTGGGAGTGAGGGATGCAGTAAAGAAGGATTAGTGGATCGGAAATGTGATTGTCGTATCCCAAAAGAAAATCCTGTCGTTTCCATAGAAACGTTACTCGTTTTAGAAGGAAATGTCTTAGAGCACATAGTATTTCATAGCGACGCAATTTCCGTGTGAATTCGTCAATGAGTGGGAGTGAGGGATGCAGTAAGGAAGTATTAGTGGATCGGAAATGTGAAAGTCGTATCCCAAAGAAAATCCTGTCGTTTCCATAGAAACGTTACTCGAATTAGAAGGAAATGTCTTAGAACACATAGTATTTCATAGCGACGCAATTTCCGTGTGAATTCGTCATTGAGTGGGAGTGAGGGATGCAGTAAAGAAGGATTAGTGGATCGGAAATGAGATTATCGTACCCCAAAAGAAAATCCTGTCGTTTCCATAGAAACGTTACTCGATTTAGAAGGACAAGTCATAGAACCCATAGTTTTTCATAGCAACTCAATTTCTGTGTTAATTCGTCAATGTGAGGAGCTAGGGATGCAATAAAGAAGGAATAGTGCATCGAGAAGGAGATACTCGTATCACAAAAGGAAAGCCAGTCGTTTCCAAAGATACGATACTCGATTTAGTAGGAGAAGTCATAGAACCCATAGTATTTCATAGCGACGCCAAATTCTGTGTTTATTCGTCAATGTGAGATTGCTAGGGATGCAATAAAGAAGGAATAGTGCATCGAGAAGGAGATACTCGTACCGCAAAAGAAAATCCTGTCGTTTCCATAGAAACGTTACTCGATTTAGAAGGAAATGTCATAGAACACATAGTATTTCATAGCGACGCAATTTTCCGTGTGAATTCGTCAATGTGTGGGAGTGAGGATGCAGTAAAGAAGTATTAGTGGATCGGAAATGAGATTGTCGTATACCAAATGAAAATCCTGTCGTTTCCATAGAAACGTTACTCGATTTAGAAGGAAATGTCTTAGAACACACAGTATTTCATAACGACGCAATTTCCGTGTGAATTCGTCAATGTGTGGGTGTGAGGGATGCAGTAAAGAAGGATTAGTCGATCGAAAATGTGATTGTCGTATCCCTAAAGAAAATCCTGTCGTTTCCATAGAAACGTCACTCGATTTAGAAGGAAATGTCTTAGAACACACAGTATTTCATAGCGACGCAATTTCCGTGTGAATTCGTCAATGTGTGGGAGTGAGGGATGCAGTAAAGAAGGATTAGTGGATTGGAAATGAGATTGTCGTATCCCAAAAGAAAATCCGGTCGTTTCCATAGAGACGTTACTCGATTTAGAAGGAAATGTCATAGAACCTATAGTATTTCATTGCGACGCAATTGCTGTGTGATTTCGTCAATGAGTGGGAGTGAGGGATGCAGTAAAGAAGTATTAGTGGATCGGAAATGTGATTGTCGTATCCCAAAAGAAAATCCTGGTCGTTTCCATAGAAACGGTTACTCGAATTAGAAGGAAATGTCTTAGAACACATAGTATTTCATAGCGACGCAATTCCGTGTGAATTCGTCAATGAGTGGGGAGTGAGGGATGCAGTAAAGAAGGATTAGTGGATCGGAAATGAGATTGTCGTACCCGAAAAGAAAATCCTGTCGTTTCCATAGAAACGTTGTTCGATTTAGAAGGACATTCATAGAACCCATAGTATTTCATAGCAACTCAATTTCTGTGTTAATTCGTCAATGTGAGGGAGCTAGGGAGTGTAACAAAGAAGGAATAGTGCATCGAGAAGGAGATACTCGTATCACAAAAGAAAAGCCAGTCGTTTCCATAGAAACGATACTCGATTTAGAAGGAGAAGTCATAGAACACATAGTATTTCATAGCGACGCAAATTCTGTGTTTATTCGTCAATGTGAGAGTGCTGGGGATGCAATAAAGAAGGAATAGTGCATCGAGAAGGAGATACTCGTATCGCAAAAGAAAATCCTGTCGTTTCCATAGAAACATTTCTCGATTTAGAAGGAGAAGTCATAGAACCAATAGTATTTCATAGCCACTCAATTTCTGTGTGAATTCGTCAATGAGTGGGAGTGAGGGATGCATTAAAGAAGGATTAGAGGCTCGGAAATGATATTGTCGTATCCCAATAGAAAGTCCTGTCGTTTCCATAGAAACGTTACTCGATTTAGAAGGAAATGTCTTAGAACACATAGTATTTCACAGCGACGCAATTTCCTTGTGAATTCATCAATATGTGGGAGTGAGGGATGCAGTAATGAAGGATTAGTAAGATCGGAAAATGAGATTGTCGTATCCCAAAAGAAAATCCTGTTGTTTCCATAGAAACGTTACTCGATTTAGAAGGAGAAGTCATAGCACCCATAGTATTTCATAGCGAACGCAATTTCCGTGTGAATTCGTCAATGAGTGGGAGTGAGGGATGCAGTAAAGAAGGATAAGTGGATCGGAAATGTGATTGTGTCGGTTCCCAAAAGAAAATCCAGTCGTTTCAGTAGAAACGTTACTCGATTTAGAAGGAAATGTCTTAGAACACATAGAATTTCATAGCGTACGCAATTTCCGTGTGAATTCGTCAATGCGTGGGAGTGAGGGATGCAGTAAAGAAGGATTAGTGGATCGGAAATGTGATTGTCGTATCCCAAAAGAAAATCCTGTCGTTTCCATAGAAACGTTACTCGTTTTAGAAGGAAATGTCTTAGAGCACATAGTATTTCATAGCGACGCAATTTCCGTGTGAATTCGTCAATGAGTGGGAGTGAGGGATGCAGTAAGGAAGTATTAGTGGATCGGAAATGTGAAAGTCGTATCCCAAAAGAAAATCCTGTCGTTTCCATAGAAACGTTGCTCGAATTAGAAGGAAATGTCTTAGAACACATAGTATTTCATAGCGACGCAATTTCCGTGTGAATTCGTCATTGAGTGGGAGTGAGGGATGCAGTAAAGAAGGATTAGTGGATCGGAAATGAGATTATCGTACCCCAAAAGAAAATCCTGTCGTTTCCATAGAAACGTTACTCGATTTAGAAGGACAAGTCATAGAACCCATAGTTTTTCATAGCAACTCAATTTCTGTGTTAATTCGTCAATGTGAGGGAGCTAGGGATGCAATAAAGAAGGAATAGTGCATCGAGAAGGAGATACTCGTATCACAAAAGGAAAGCCAGTCGTTTCCAAAGATACGATACTCGATTTAGTAGGAGAAGTCATAGAACCCATAGTATTTCATAGCGACGCAAATTCTGTGTTTATTCGTCAATGTGAGATTGCTAGGGATGCAATAAAGAAGGAATAGTGCATCGAGAAGGAGATACTCGTACCGCAAAAGAAAATCCTGTCGTTTCCATAGAAACGTTACTCGATTTAGAAGGAAATGTCTTAGAACACATAGTATTTCATAGCGACGCAATTTCCGTGTGAATTCGTCAATGTGTGGGAGTGAGGGATGCAGTAAAGAAGGATTAGTGGATCGGAAATGAGATTGTCGTATACCAAATGAAAATCCTGTCGTTTCCATAGAAACGTTACTCGATTTAGAAGGAAATGTCTTAGAACACACAGTATTTCATAACGACGCAATTTCCGTGTGAATTCGTCAATGTGTGGGTGTGAGGGATGCAGTAAAGAAGGATTAGTCGATCGAAAATGTGATTGTCGTATCCCAAAAGAAAATCCTGTCGTTTCCATAGAAACGTCACTCGATTTAGAAGGAAATGTCTTAGAACACACAGTATTTCATAGCGACGCAATTTCCGTGTGAATTCGTCAATGTGTGGGAGTGAGGGATGCAGTAAAGAAGGATTAGTGGATTGGTAATGAGATTGTCGTATCCCAAAAGAAAATCCGGTCGTTTCCATAGAGACGTTACTCGATTTAGAAGGAAATGTCATAGAACCTACAGTATTTCATTGCGACGCAATTGCTGTGTTAATTCGTCAATGTGTTGGAGTGAGGGATGCAGTAAAGTAGGATTAGGGGATCGGAAATAAGATTGTCGTATCCCAAAAGAAAATCCTGTCGTTTCCATAGAAACGTTACTCGGTTTAGAAGGAAATGTCTTAGAGCACATAGTATTTCATAGCGACGCTATTTCCGTGTGAATCCGTCAATAAGTGGGAGTGAGGGATGCAGTAAAGAAGTATTAGTGGATCGGAAATGTGATTGTCCTATCCCAAAAGAAAATCCTGTCGTTTCCATAGAAACGTTACTCGAATTAGAAGGAAATGTTTTAGAACACATAGTATTTCATAGCGACGCAATTTCCGTGTGAATTCGTCATTGAGTGGGAGAGAGGGATGCAGTAAAGTATTATTAGTGGATCAGAAATGAGATTGTCGTACCCCAAAAGAAAATCCTGTCGTTTCCATAGAAACGTTACTCGATTTAGAAGGACAAGTCATAGAACCCATAGTTTTTCATAGCAACTCAATTTCTGTGTTAATTCGTCAATGTGAGGGAGCTAGGGATGCAATAAAGAAGGAATAGTGTATCGAGAAGGAGATACTCGTATCACAAAAGAAAAGCCAGTCGATTCCATAGAAACGATACTCGATTTAGAAGGAGAAGTCATAGAACCCATAGTATTTCATAGCGACGCAAATTCTGTGTTTATTCGTCAATGTGAGAGAGATAGGGATGCAATAAAGAAGGAATAGTGCATCGAGAAGGAGATACTCGTATCGCAAAAGAAAATCCTGTCGTTTCCATAGAAACGTTACTCGATTTAGAAGGATATGTCTTAGAACACATAGTATTTCATAGCGACGCAATTTCCGTGAGAATTCGTCAATGAGTGGGAGTGAGGGATGCAGTAGAGAATTATTAGTGGATCGGAAATGAGATGGTCTTATCCCAAAAGAAAATCCTGTCGTTTCCAGAGAGACGTTACTCGATTTAGAAGGAGAAGTCATAGAACCCATAGTATTTCATAGCGACTCAATTTCTGTGTTAATTCGTCAATGTGAGGGAGCTAGGGATGCAATAAAGAAGGAATAGTGCATCGAGAAGGAGATACTCGTATCACAAAAGAAAAGCCAGTCGTTTCCATAGAAACGATACTCGATTTAGAAGGAGAAGTCATAGAACACATAGTATTTCATAGCGACGCAAATTCTGTGTTTATTCGTCAATGTGAGAGTGCCAGGGATGCAATAAAGAAGGAATAGTGCATCGAGAAGGAGATACTCGTATCGCAAAAGAAAATCCTGTCGTTTCCATAGAAACGTTACCCGATTTAGAAGGAGAAGTCATAGAACCCATAGTATTTCATAGCCACTCAATTTCTGTGTGAATTCGTCAATGAGTGGGAGTGAGGGATGCATTAAAGAAGGATTAGTGGCTCGGAAATGATATTGTCGTATCCCAATAGAAAATCCTGTCGTTTCCATAGAAACGTTACTCGATTTAGAAGGAGAAGTCATAGAACCCATAGTAATTCATAGTGACGCAATTTCCGTGTGAATTCGTCAATGAGTGGTAGTGTGGGATGCAGTAAAGAAGGATTAGTGGATCGGAAATGTGATTGTCGTATCCCAAAAGAAAGTCCTGTCGTTTCCATAGAAACGTTACTCGATTTAGAAGGAAATGTTTTAGAACATATAGTATTTCACAGCGACGCAATTTCCTTGTGAATTCATCAATATGTGGGAGTGAGGGATGCAGTAATGAAGGATTAGTGGATCGGAAATGAGATTGTCCTATCCCAAAAGAAAATCCTGTCGTTTCCATAGAAACGTTACTCGATTTAGAAGGAGAAGTCATAATACCCATAGTATTTCATAGCGACGGAATTTCCTTGTGAATTCGTCAATGGGTGGGAGTGAGGGATGCAGTAAAGAAGGATAAGTGGATCGGAAATGTGATTGTCGGTTCCCAAAAGAAAATCCTGTCGTTTCAGTAGAAATGTTACTCGATTTAGAAGGAAATGACTTAGAACACATAGAATTTCATAGATGACGCAATTTCCGTGTGAATTCGTCAATGTGTGGGAGTGAGGGGTGCAGTAAAGAAGGATTAGTGGATCGGAAATGTGATTGTCGTATCCAAAAGAAAATCCTGTCGGTTCCATAGAAACGTTACTCGTTTTAGAAGGAAATGTCTTAGAGCACATAGTATTTCATAGCGACGCAATTTCCGTGTGAATTCGTCAATGAGTGGGAGTGAGGGATGCAGTAAAGAAGTATTAGTGGATCGGAAATGTGATTGCCGCATCCCAAAAGAAAATCCTGTCGTTTCCATAGAAACGTTACTCGAATTAGAAGGAAATGTCTTAGAACACATATTATCTCATAGCGACGCAATTTCCGTGTGAATTCGTCATTGAGTGGGAGTGAGGGATGCAGTAAAGAAGGATTAGTGGATCGGAAATGAGATTGTCGTACCCCAAAAGAAAATCCTGTCGTTTCCATAGAAACGTTCCTCGATTTAGAAGGACAAGTCATAGAACCCATAGTTTTTCATAGCAACTCAATTTCTGTGTTAATTCGTCAATGTGAGGGAGCTAGGGATGCAATAAAGAAGGAATAGTGCATCGAGCAGGAGATACTCGTACCACAAAAGAAAAGCCAGTCGTTTCCATAGAAACGATACTCGATTTAATAGGAGAAGTCATAGAACCCATAGTATTTCATAGCGACGCAAATTCTCTGTTTATTCGTCAATGTGAGAGGGCTAGGGATGCAATAAAGAAGGAATAGTGCATCGAGAAGGAGATACTCGTATCGCAAAAGAAAATCCTCTCGTTTCCAACGGAACGTTACTCGATTTAGAAGGAAATGTCTTAGATCACATAGTATTTCATAGCGACGCAATTTCCGTGTGGATTCGTCAATGTGTGGGAGTGAGGGATGCAGTAAAGAAGGATTAGTGGATTGGAAATGAGATTGTCGTATCCCAAAAGAAAATCCGGTTGTTTCCATAGAGACGTTACTCGATTTAGAAGGAAATGTCATAGAACCTATAGTATTTCATTGCGACGCAATTGCTGTGTTAATTCGTCAATGTGTTGGAGTGAGGGATGCAGTAAAGTAGGATTAGTGGATCGGAAATAAAATTGTCGTATCCCAAAAGAAAATCCTGTCGTTTTCATAGAAACGTTACTCGATTTAGAAGGAAATGTCTTAGAACACATAGTATTTCATAGCGACGCAATTTCCGTGTGAATTCGTCAATGAGTGGGAGTGAGGGATGCAGTAAAGGAGGATTAGTGGATCGGAAATGAGATGGTCTTATCCCAAAAGAAAATCCTGTCGTTTCCAGAGAGACGTTACTCGATTTAGAAGGAGAAGTCATAGAACCCATATTATTTCATAGCGACTCAATTTCTGTGTTAATTCCTCAATGTGAGGGAGCTAGGGATGCAATAAAGAAGGAATAGTGATCGAGAAGGAGATACTCGTATCGCAAAGGAAATTCCTGTCGTTTCCATAGAAACGTTACTCGACTTAGAAGGAGAAGTCATACAACCCATAGTATTTCATAGCGACACAATTTTAGTGTGAATTCGGCAATGTGTGGGAGTGAAGGATGCAGTAAAGAAGGATTAGAGGATCGGAAATGTGATTGTCGTATCCCAAAGGAAAATCTTGTCGTTTCCATGGATACGTTACTCGATTTAGAAGGAAATGTCTTAGAACACATTGTATTTCATAGCGACGCGATTTCCGTGTGAATTCGTCAATGTGCGGGAGTGAGGGATGCAGTAAAGAAGGATTAGATTATTGGAAATTTGATTGTCGTATTCCAAAAGAAAATCCTGTCGTTTCCATAGAAACGTTACTCGATTTGAAAGGAAATGTCTTAGAACACATAGTACTTCATAGCGACGCAATTTCCGTGTGAATTCGTCAATGAGTGGGAGTGAGGGATGCAGTAAAGAAGGATTAGTGGATCGGAAATGAGATTGTCGTATCCCAAAAGAAAATCCTGTCGTTTCCATAGAAACGTTACTCGAATTAGAAGGAAATGTCTTAGAACTCATAGTATTTCATAGCGACGCGATTTCCGTGTGAATTCGTCAATGAGTGGGAGTGAGGGATGCAGTAAAGAAGGATTAGTGGATCGGAAATGAGATTGTCGTATACCAAATGAAAATCCTGTCGTTTCCATAGAAACGTTACTCGATTTAGAAGGAAATGTCTCAGAACACACAGTATTTCATAACGACGCAATTTCCGTGTGAATTCGTCAATGTGTGGGTGTGAGGGATGCAGTAAAGAAGGATTAGTCGATCGAAAATGTGATTGTCGTATCCCAAAAGAAAATCCTGTCGTTTCCATAGAAACGTCACTCGATTTAGAAGGAAATGTCTTAGAACACACAGTATTTCATAGCGACGCAATTTCCGTGTGAATTCGTCAATGTGTGGGAGTGAGGGATGCAGTAAAGAAGGATTAGTGGATTGGAAATGAGATTGTCGTATCCCAAAAGAAAATCCGGTCGTTTCCATAGAGACGTTACTCGATTTAGAAGGAAATGTCATAGAACCTATAGTATTTCATTGCGACGCAATTGCTATGTTAATTCGTCAATGTGTTGGAGTGAGGGATGCAGTAAAGTAGGATTAGTGGATCGGAAATAAGATTGTCGTATCCCAAAAGAAAATCCTGTCGTTTCCATAGAAACGTTACTCGGTTTAGAAGGAAATGTCTTAGAGCACATAGTATTTCATAGCGACGCTATTTCCGTGTGAATCCGTCAATGAGTGGGAGTGAGGGATGCAGTAAAGAAGTATTAGTGGATCGGAAATGTGATTGTCCTATCCCAAAAGAAAATCCTGTCGTTTCCATAGAAACGTTACTCGAATTAGAAGGAAATGTCTTAGAACACATAGTATTTCATAGCGACGCAATTTCCGTGTGAATTCGTCATTGAGTGGGAGTGAGGGATGCAGTAAAGTATTATTAGTGGATCGGAAATGAAATTGTCGTACCCCAAAAGAAAATCCTGTCGTTTCCATAGAAACGTTACTCGAATTAGAAGGAAATGTCTTAGAACACATAGTATTTCATAGCGACGCAATTTCCGTGTGAATTCGTCATTGAGTGGGAGTGAGGGATGCAGTAAAATATTATTAGTGGATCGGAAATGAGATTGTCGTACCCGAAAAGAAAATCCTGTCGTTTCCATAGAAACGTTGTTCGATTTAGAAGGACATTCATAGAACCCATAGTATTTCATAGCAACTCAATTTCTGTGTTAATTCGTCAATGTGAGGGAGCTAGGGATGCAATAAAGAAGGAATAGTGCATCGAGAAGGAGATACTCGTATCACAAAAGAAAAGCCAGTCGTTTCCATAGAAACGATACTCGATTTAGAAGGAGAAGTCATAGAACACATAGTATTTCATAGCGACGCAAATTCTCTGTTTATTCGTCAATGTGAGAGAGCTAGGGATGCAATAAAGAAGGAATAGTGCATCGAGAAGGAGATACTCGTATCGCAAAAGAAAATCCTGTCGTTTCCATAGAAACGTTACCCGATTTAGAAGGAGAAGTCATAGAACCCATAGTATTTCATAGCCACTCAATTTCTGTGTGAATTCGTCAATGAGTGGGAGTGAGGGATGCATTAAAGAAGGATTAGTGGCTCGGAAATGATATTGTCGTATCCCAATAGAATATCCTGTCGTTTCCATAGAAACGTTACTCGATTTAGAAGGAGAAGTCATAGTACTCATAGTAATTCATAGTGACGCAATTTCTGTGTGAATTCGTCAATGAGTGGTAGTGAGGGATGCAGTAAAGAAGGATTAGTGGATCGGAAATGTGATTGTCGTATCCCAAAAGAAAGTCCTGTCGTTTCCATAGAAACGTTACTCGATTTAGAAGGAAATGTTTTAGAACATATAGTATTTCACAGCGACGCAATTTCCTTGTGAATTCATCAATATGTGGGAGTGAGGGATGCAGTAATGAAGGATTAGTGGATCGGAAAGGAGATTGTCCTATCCCAAAAGAAAATCCTGTCGTTTCCATAGAAACGTTACTCGATTTAGAAGGAGAAGTCATAGTACCCATAGTATTTCATAGCGACGGAATTTCCTTGTGAATTCGTCAATGGGTGGGAGTGAGGGATGCAGTAAAGAAGGATAAGTGGATCGGAAATGTGATTGTCGGTTCCCAAAAGAAAATCCTGTCGTTTCAGTAGAAATGTTACTCGATTTAGAAGGAAATGACTTAGAACACATAGAATTTCATAGCGACGCAATTTCCGTGTGAATTCGTCAATGTGTGGGAGTGAGGGATGCAGTAAAGAAGGATTAGTGGATCGGAAATGTGATTGTCGTATCCCAAAAGAAAATCCTGTCGTTTCCATAGAAACGTTACTCGTTTTAGAAGGAAATGTCTTAGAGCACATAGTATTTCATAGCGACGCAATTTCCGTGTGAATTCGTCAATGAGTGGGAGTGAGGGATGCAGTAAAGAAGTATTAGTGGATCGGAAATGTGATTGCCGCATCCCAAAAGAAAATCCTGTCGTTTCCATAGAAACGTTACTCGAATTAGAAGGAAATGTCTTAGAACACATAGTATTTCATAGCGACGCAATTTCCGTGTGAATTCGTCATTGAGTGGGAGTGAGGGATGCAGTAAAGAAGGATTAGTGGATCGGAAATGAGATTGTCGTACCCCAAAAGAAAATCCTGTCGTTTCCATAGAAACGTTCCTCGATTTAGAAGGACAAGTCATAGAACCCATAGTTTTTCATAGCAACTCAATTTCTGTGTTAATTCGTCAATGTGAGGGAGCTAGGGATGCAATAAAGAAGGAATAGTGCATCGAGCAGGAGATACTCGTATCACAAAAGAAAAGCCAGTCGTTTCCATAGAAACGATACTCAATTTAGAAGGAGAAGTCATAGAACCCATAGTATTTCATAGCGACGCAAATTCTCTGTTTATTCGTCAATGTGAGAGAGCTAGGGATGCAATAAAGAAGGAATAGTGCATCGAGAAGGAGATACTCGTATCGCAAAAGAAAATCCTCTCGTTTCCATAGGAACGTTACTCGATTTAGAAGGAAATGTCTTAGATCACATAGTATTTCATAGCGACGCAATTTCCGTGTAATTTCGTCAATGTGTGGGAGTGAGGGATGCAGTAAAGAAGGAATAGTCGATCGAAAATGTGATTGTCGTATCCCAAAAGAAAATCCTGTCGTTTCCATAGAAACGTCACTCGATTGAGAAGGAAATGTCTTAGAACACACAGTATTTCATAGCGACGCAATTTCCGTGTGGATTCGTCAATGTGTGGGAGTGAGGGATGCAGTAAAGAAGGATTAGTGGATTGGAAATGAGATTGTCGTATAACAAAAGAAAATCCGGTTGTTTCCATAGAGACGTTACTCGATTTAGAAGGAAATGTCATAGAACCTAAAGTATTTCATTGCGACGCAATTGCTGTGTTAATTCGTCAATGTGTTGGAGTGAGGGATGCAGTAAAGTAGGATTAGTGGATCGGAAATAAGATTGTCGTATCCCAAAAGAAAATCCTGTCGTTTCCATAGAAACGTTACTCGATTTAGAAGGAAATGTCTTAGAACACATAGTACTTCATAGCGACGCAATTTCCGTGTGAATTCGTCAATGAGTGGGAGTGAGGGATGCAGTAAAGAAGGATTAGTGGATCGGAAATGAGATTGTCGTATCCCAAAAGAAAATCCTGCCGTTTCCATAGAAACGTTACTCGAATTAGAAGGAAATGTCTTAGAACTCATAGTATTTCATAGCGACGCGATTTCCGTGTGAATTCGTCAATGAGTGGGAGTGAGGGATGCAGTAAAGAAGGATTAGTGGATCGGAAATGAGATTGTCGTACCCCAAAGGAAAATCCTGTCGTTTCCATAGAAACGTTACTCGATTTAGAAGGACATTCATAGAACCCATAGTATTTCATAGCAACTCAATTTCTGTGTTAATTCGTCAATGTAAAGGAGCTAGGGATGCAATAAAGAAGGAATAGTGCATCGAGAAGGAGATACTCGTATCACAAAAGAAAAGCCAGTCGTTTCCAAAGAAACGATACTCGATTTAGAAGGAGAAGTCATAGAACCCATAGTATTTCATAGCGACGCAATTTCCGTGTGAATTCGGCAATTTGTGGAAGTGAGGGATGCAGTAAAGAAGGATTAGTGGATCGGAAATGTGATTGTCGTATCCCAAAAGAAGATCCTGTCGTTTCCATAGAAACGTTACTCGATTTAGAAGGAAATGTCTTAGAACACATAGTATTTCATAGCGACGCAATTTCCGTGTGAATTCGTCAATGTGAGGGAGTGAGGGATGCGGTAAAGAAGGATTAGTGGATTGGAAATGAGATTGTCGTATCCCAAACGAAAATCCGGTCGTTTCCATAGAGACGTTACTCGATTTAGAAGGAAATGTCATACAACCTATAGTATTTCATTGCGATGCAATTGCTGTGTTCATTCGTCAATGTGTTGGAGTGAGGGATGCAGTAAAGTAGGATTAGTGGATCGGAAATAAGAATGTCGTATCCCAAAAGAATATCCTGTCGTTTCCATAGAAACGTTACTCGATTTAGAAGGAAATGTCTTAGAACACATAGTATTTCATAGCGACGCAATTTTCGTGTGAATTCGTCAATGAGTGGGAGTGAGGGATGCAATAAAGAAGGATTAGTGGATCGGAAATGAGATTGTCGTATCCCAAAAGAAAATCCTGTCGCTTCCATAGAAACGTTACTCGATTTAGATGGAGAAGTTATAGAACCCATAGTATTTCATAGTGACGCAACTTCCGTGTGAATTCGTCAATGAGTGGTAGTGAGGGATGCAGTAAACAACGATTAGTGGATCGGAAACGTGATTGTCGTATCCCAAAAGAAAGTCCTGTCGTTTCCATAGAAACGTTAATCGATTTAGAAGGAAATGTCTTAGAACACATAGTATTTCATAGCGACGCAATTTCCTTGTGAATTCATCAATATGTGGGAGTGAGGGATGCAGTAATGAAGGATTAGTGGATCGGAAATGAGATTGTCGTATCCCAAAAGAAAATCCTGTCGTTTCCATAGAAACTTTACTCGATTTAGAAGGAGAAGTCATAGAACCCATAGTATTTCATAGCGACGCAATTTCCGTGTGAATTCGTCAGTGAGTGGGAGTGAGGGATGCAGTAAAGAAGGATTAGTGGATCGGAAATGTGATTGTCGTATCCCAAAAGAAAATCCTGTCGTTTCCATAGAAACGTTACTCGTTTTAGAAGGAAATGTCTTAGAGCACATAGTATTTCATAGCGACGCAATTTCCGTGTGAATTCGTCAACGAGTGGGAGTGAGGGATGCAGTAAAGAAGTATTAGTGGATCGGAAATGTGATTGTCGTATCCCAAAAGAAAATCCTGTCGTTTTCATAGAAACGTTACTCGAATTAGAAGGAAATGTCTTAGAACACATAGTATTTCATAGCGACGCAATTTCCGTGTGAATTCGTCATTGAGTGGGAGTGAGGGATGCAGTAAAGAAGGATTAGTTGATCGGAAATGAGATTGTCGTACCCCAAAAGAAAATCCTGTCGTTTCCATAGAAACGTTCCTCGATTTAGAAGGACAAGTCATAGAACCCATAGTATTTCATAGCAACTCAATTTCTGTGTTAATTCGTCAATGTGAGGGAGCTAGGGATGCAATAAAGAAGGAATAGTGCATCGAGAAGGAGATACTCGTATCACAAAAGAAAAGCCAGTCGTTTCCAAAGAAACGATACTCGATTTAGAAGGAGAAGTCATAGAACCCATAGTATTTCATAGCGACGCAAATTCTGTGTTTATTCGTCAATGTGAGAGAGCTAGGGATCAATAAAGAAGGAATAGTGCATCGAGAAGGAGATACAAGTATCGCAAAAGAAAATCCTGTCGTTTCAATAGAAACGTTACTCTATTTAGAAAGAAATGTCTTAGAACACATAGTATTTCATAGCGACGCAATTTCCGTGTGAATTCGTCAATGTGTGGGAGTGAGGGATGCAGTAAAGAAGGATTAGTGGATCGGAAATGAGATTGTCGTATACCAAATGAAAATCCTGTCGTTTCCATAGAAACGTTACCCGATTTTGAAGGAAATGTCTTAGAACACATAGTATTTCATAGCGACCCAATTTCCGTGTGAATTCGTCAATGTGTGGGAGTGAGGGATGCAGTAAAGAAGGATTAGTGGATCGGAAATGTGATTGTCGTATCCCAAAAGAAAATGCTGTCGTTTCCATTGAAACGTTATTCGATTTAGAAGGAAATGTCTTAGAACACATAGTATTTCATAGCGTCGCAATTTCCGTGTGAATTCGTCAATGTGTGGGAGTGAGGGATGCAGTAAAGAAGGATTAGTGGATTGGAAATGAGATTGTCGTATCCCAAAAGAAAATCCTGTCGTTTAAATAGAGATGTTACTCGATTTAGAAGGAAATGTCATAGAACCTATAGTATTTCATAGCGACGCAATTTCCGTATGAATTCGTCAATGTGTGGGAGTGAGGGATGCAGTAAAGAAGGATTAGTGGATCGTAAATGAGATTGTCGTATCCCAATAGAAAATCCTGTCGTTTCCAGAGAAACGTTAATCGATTTAGAAGGAGAAGTCATAGAACCCATAGTATTTCATAGCGACTCAATTTCTGTGTTAATTCGTCAATGTGAGGGAGCTAGGGATGCAATAAAGAAGGAATAGTGCGTCGAGAAGGAGATACTCGTATCGCAAAGGAAAATCCTGTCGTTTCCATAGAAACGTTACTCGACTTAGAAGGAGAAGTCATAGAACCCATAGTATTTCATAACGACGCAATTTCCGTGTGAATTCGGCGATGTGTGGGAGTGAGGGATGCAGTAAAGAAGGATTAGTGGTTCGGAAATGTGATTGTCGTATCCCAAAAGAAATTCCTGTCGTTTCCATAGAAACGTTACTCGTTTTAGAAGGAAATGTCTTAGAGCACATAGTATTTCATAGCGACGCAATTTCCGTGTGTATTCGTCAATGAGTGGGAGTGAGGGACGCTGTAAAGAAGGATTAGTAGGTCGGAAATGAGATTGTCGTATCCCAACAGTAAATCCTGTCGTTTCCATAGAAACGTCACTCGATTTAGAAGGAGAAGTCATAGAACCCACAGTATTTCATAGCGACGCAATTTCCGTGTGAATTCGTCAATTAGTGGGAGTGAAAGATGCAGTAAAGAAGGATTAGTTTATCGGAAATGAGATTGTCGTATCCCAAAAGAAAATCCTGTCGTTTCCATAGAAACGTTACTCGATTTAGAAGGAAATGTCTTAGAACACATAGTATTTCATAGCGACGCAATTTCCGTGTGAATTCGTCAATGAGTGGGAGTGAGGGATGCAGTCAAGAAGGATTAGTGGATCGGAAATGAGATTGTCGTATCCCAAAAGAAAATCCTGTCGTTTCCATAGAAACGTTATTCGATTTAGAAGGAGAAGTCATACAACACATAGTATTTCATAGCGACTCAATTTCTGTGTTAATTCGTCAATGTGAGGGAGCTAGGGATGCAGTAAAGAAGGAATAGTGCATCGAGAAGGGGATACTCGTATCGCAAAGGAAAATCCTGTCGTTTCCATAGAAACGTTACTCGACGTAGAAGGAGAAGTCATAGAACCCATAGTAATTCATAACGACGCAATTTCCGTGTGAATTCGGCAATGTGTGGGAGTGAGGGATGCAGTAAAGAAGGATTATTGGATCGGAAAAGTGATTGTCGTATCCCAAAAGAAAATCCTGTCGTTTCCATAGAAACGTTACTCGATTTAGAAGGAAATGTCTTAGAACACATAGTATTTCATAGCGACGCAATTTCCGTGTGAATTCGTCAATGTGTGGGACTGAGGGATGCAGTAAAGAAAGATTAGATTATCGGAAATGTGATTGTCGTATCCCAAAAGAAAATCCTGTCGTTTCCATAGAAACGTTACTCGATTAGGAAGGAAATATCTTAGAACACATAGTACTTCATAGCGACGCAATTTCCGTGTGAATTCGACAATGAGTGGGAGTGAGGGATGCAGTAAAGAAGGATTAGTGGATCGGAAATGAGGTTGTCGTATCCCAAAAGAAAATCCTGTCGTTTCCATAGAAACGTTACTCGATTTAGAAGGAGAAGTCATAGAACACATAGTATTTCATAGCGACTCAATTTCTGTGTTAATTCGTCAATGTGAGGGAGCTAGGGAATCAGTAAAGAAGGAATAGTGCATCGAGAAGGAGATACTCGTATCGCAAAAGAAAAGCCAGTCGTTTCCATACAAACGATACTCGATTTTGAAGGAGAAGTCTTAGAACACATAGTATTTCATAGCGACGCAATTTCCGTGTGAATTCGTCAATGTGAGGGAGTGAGGGATGCAGTAAAGAAGGATTAGTGGATTGGAAATGAGATTGTCGTATCCCAAACGAAAATCCGGTCGTTTCCATAGAGACGTTACTCGATTTAGAAGGAAATGTCATAGAACCTATAGTATTTCATTGCGATGCAATTGCTGTGTTCATTCGTCAATGTGTTGGAGTGAGGGATCCAGTAAAGTAGGATTAGTGGATCGGAAATAAGATTGTCGTATCCCAAAAGAAAATCCTGTCGTTTCCATAGAAACGTTACTCCATTTAGAAGGAAATGTCATAGAACCTATAGTATTTCATAGCGACGCAATTTCCGTGTGAATTCGTCAATGTGTGGGAGTGAGGGATGCAGTAAAGAAGGATTAGTGGATCGGAAATGAGATTGTCGTATCCCAAAAAAGATCCTGTCGTTTCCAGAGAAACGTTACTCGATTTAGAAGGAGAAGTCATAGAACCCATAGTATTTCGTAGCGACTCAGTTTCTGTGTTAATTCGTCAATGTGAGGGAGCTAGGGATGCAATAAAGAAGGAATAGTGCGTCGAGAAGGAGATACTCGTATCGTAAAGGAAAATCCTGTCGTTTCCATAGAAACGTTACTCGACTTAGAAGGAGAAGTCACAGAACCCATAGTATTTCATAACGTCGCAATTTCCGTGTGAATTCGGCAATGTGTGGGAGTGAGGGATGCAGTAAAGAAGGATTAGTGGATCGGAAATGTGATTGTCGTATGCCAAAAGAAAATCCTGTCGTTTCCATAGAAACGTTACTCGTTTTAGAAGGAAATGTCTTAGAGCACATAGTATTTCATAGCGACGCAATTTCCGTGTGTATTCGTCAATGAGTGGGAGTGAGGGACGCTGTAAAGAAGGATTAGTAGGTCGGAAATGAGATTGTCGTATCCCAACAAAAATCCTGTCGTTTCCATAGAAACGTCACTCGATTTAGAAGGAGAAGTCATAGAACCCATAGTATTTCATAGCGACTCAATTTCTGTGTTAATTCGTCAATGTGAGGGAGCTAGGGATGCAGTAAAGAAGGAATAGTGCATCGAGAAGGAGATACTCGTATCGCAAAAGAAAAGCCAGTCGTTTCCATACAAACGATACTCGATTTTGAAGGAGAAGTCTTAGAACACATAGTATTTCATAGCGACGCAATTTCCGTGTGAATTCGTCAATGAGTGGGAGTGAGGGATGCAGTATAGAAGGATTAGTGGATCGGAAATGTGATTGTCGTATCCCAAAAGAAAATCCTGATGTTTCCATAGAAACGTTACTCGATTAAAAGGAAATGTCTTAGAACACATAGTATTTCATAGCGACGCAATTTCCGTGTGAATTCGTCAATGAGTGGGAGTGAGGGATGCAGTAAAAAGGATTAGTGGATCGGAGATGAGATTGTCGTATCCCGAAAGAAAATCCTGCCGTTTCCATGGAAACGTTACTCGATACAGAAGGAGAAGTTATAGAACACATAGTATTTCATAGCGACTGAATTTCTGTGTTAATTCGTCAATGTGTGGGAGTGAGGGATGCAGTAAAGAAGGATTAGTGGATCGGAAATGAGATTGTCGTATCCCAAAAGAAAATCCTGTCGTTTCCATAGAAACGTTACTCGATTTAGAAGGAGAAGTCGTAGAACCCATAGTATTTCATAGCGACGCAATTTCTGTATGAATTCGTCAATAAGTGGGAGTGAGGGATGCAGTAAAGAAGGATTAGTGGATCGGAAATGAGATTGTCGTATCCCAAAAGAAAATCCTGTCGTTTCCATAGAAACATTTTTCGATGTAGAAGGAGAAGTCATAGAACACATAGTATTTCATAGCGACTCAATTTCTGTGTGAATTCGTCAATAAGTGGGAGTGAGGGATGCAGTAAAGAAGGATTAGTGGATCGGAAATGAGATTGTCGTATCCCAAAAGAAAATCCTGTCGTTTCCATAGAAACGTAACTCCATTTAGAAGGAAATGTCTTAGAACACATAGTATTTCATAGCGACCCAATTTCCGTGTGAATTCGTCAATGAGTGGGAGTGAGGGATGCAGTAAAGAAGGATAAGTGGATCGGAAATGATATTGTCGTATCCCAAAAGAAAATCCTGTCATGTCCATAGAAACGTTACTCGACTTAGAAGGAGAAGTCATAGAACACATAGTATTTCATAGCGACGTAATTTCCGTGTGCATTCGTCAATGAGTGGGAGTGAGGGATGCAGTAAAGAAGGATTTGTGGATCGGAAATGAGATTGTCATATCTCAAAAGAAAATCCTGTCGATTCTATAGAAACGTTACTCGATTTAGAAGGAGATGTCATAGAACCCATAGTATTTCATAGCGACGCAATTTCCGTGTGAATTCGTCAATGAGTGGTAGTGAGGGATGCAGTAAAGAAGGATTAGTGGATCGGAAATGTGATTGCCGTATCCCAAAAGAAAATCCTGTCGTTTAGATAGAAACGTTACTCGATTTAGAAGGAGAAGTCGTAGAACCCATAGTATTTCATAGCGACGCAATTTCCGTGTGAATTCGTCAAGAGTGGTAGTGAGGGATGCAGTAAAGAAGGATTAGTGGATCGGAAATGTGATTGTCGTATCCCAAAAGAAGGTCCTGTCGTTTCCATAGAAACGATACTCGATTTAGAAGGATATGTCTTACAACACATAGTATTTCATAGCGACGCAATTTCCGTGTGAATTCGTCAATGAGTGGGAGTGAGGGATGCAGTAATGGAGGATTAGTGGATCGGAAATGAGATTGTCGTATCCCAAAAGAAAATCCTGTCGTTTCCATAGAAACGTTACTCGAGTTAGAAGGAGAAGTCATAGAACCCATAGTATTTCATAGCGACGAAATTTCCGTGTGAATTCGTCAATGAGTGGGAGTGAGGGATGCAGTAAAGAAGGATAAGAGGATCGGAAATGTGATTGTCGGTTCCCAAAAGAAAATCCTGCCGTTTCCATAGAAACGTTACTCGATTTAGAAGGAAATGCCTTAGAACACATAGAATTTCATAGCGACATAATTTCCGTGTGAATTCGTCAATGAGTGGGAGTGAGGGATGCAGTAAAGAAGGATTAGTGGATTGGAAATGAGATTGTCGTATCCCAAAAGAAAATCCTGTCGTTTCCCGAGAAACGTTACTCGATTTAGAAGGAGAAGTCATAGAACCCATAGTATTTCATAGCGACTCAATTTCTGTGTTAATTCGTCAATGTGAGGGAGCTAGGGATGCAATAAAGAAGGAATAGTGCGTCGAGAAGGAGACACTCATATCGCAAAGGAAAATCCTGTCGTTCAATAGAAACGTTACTCGACTTAGAAGGAGAAGTCATAGAACCCATAGTATTTCATAACAACGCAATTTCCGTGTGAATTCGGCAATGTGTGGGAGTGAGGGATGCAGTAAAGAAGGATTAGTGGATCGGAAAAGTGATTGTCGTATCCCAAAAGAAAATCCTGTCGTTTCCATAGAAACGTTACTCAATTTAGAAGGAAATGTCTTAGAACACATAGTATTTCATAGCGACGCAATTTCCGTGTGAATTCGTCAATATGTGGGAGTGAGGGATGCAGTAAAGAAGGATTAGACTATCGGAAATGTGATTGTCGTATTCCAAAAGAAAATCCTGTCGTTTCCATAGAAACGTTACTCGATTTGGAAGGAAATATCTTAGAACACATAGTACTTCATAGCGACGCAATTTCCGTGAGAATTCGACAATGAGTGGGAGAGAGGGATGCAGTAAATAAGGATTAGTGGATCGGAAATGAGATTGTCGTATCCCAAAAGAAAATCCTGTCGTTTCCATAGAAACGTTACTCGATTTAGAAGGAGAAGTCGTAGAACCCATAGTATTTCATAGTGACGCAATTTCCGTGTGAATTCGTCAATGAGTGGTAGTGAGGGATGCAGTAAAGAAGGATTAGTGGATCGGAAATGTGATTGTCGTATCCCAAAAGAAAGTCCTGTCGTTTCCATAGAAACGTTACTCGATTTAGAAGGATATGTCTTAGAACACATAGTATATCATAGCGACGCGATTTCCGTGTGAATTCGTCAATGTGTGGGACTGAGGGATGCAGTAAAGAAGGATTAGTGGATCGGAAATGTGATTGACGTATCGCAAAAGAAAATCCTGTCGTTTCCATTAAAACGTTACTCGTTTTAGAAGGAAATGTCTTAGAGCACATAGTATTTCATAGCGACGCAATTTCCGAGTGAATTCGTCAATGAGTGGGAGTGAGGGACGCTGTAAAGAAGGATTAGTAGGTCGGAAATGAGATTGTCGTATCCCAAAAGAAAATCCTGTCGTTTCCATAGAAACGTCACTCGATTTAGAAGGAGAAGTCATAGAACCCATAGTATTTCATAGCGACGCAATTTCCGTGTGAATTCGTCAATTAGTGGGAGTGAAAGATGCAGTAAAGAAGGATTAGTGGATCGGAAATGAGATTGTCGTATCCCGAAAGAAAATCCTGTCGTTTCCATAGAAACGTTACTCGATTTAGAAGGAAATGTCTTAGAACACATAGTATTTCATAGCGACGCAATTTCCGTGTGAATTCGTCAATGAGTGGGAGTGAGGGATTCAGTAATGAAGGATTAGTTGATCGGAAATGAGATTGTCGTATCCCAAAAGAAAATCCTGTCGTTTCCATAGAAACGTTATTCGATTTAGAAGTAGAGGTCATAGAACACATAGTATTTCATAGCGACTCAATTTCTGTGTTAATTCGTCAAAGTGAGGGAGCTAGGGATGCAGTAAAGAAGGAATAGTGCATCGAGAAGGAGATACTCGTATCGCAAAAGAAAAGCCAGTCGTTTCCAAACAAACGATATTCGATTTTGAAGGAGAAGTCTTAGAACACATAGTATTTCATAGCGACGCAATTTCCGTGAGAATTCGTCAATGAGTGGGAGTGAGGGATGCAGTATAGAAGGATTAGTGGATCGGAAATGTGATTGTCGTATCCCATAAGAAAATCCTGTCGTTTCCATAGAAACGTTACTCGATTAAAAGGAAATGTCTTAGAACACATAGTATTTCATAGCGACGCAATTTCCGTGTGAATTCGTCAATGAGTGGGAGTGTGGGATGCACTAAAGAAGGATTAGTGGATCGGAGATGAGATTGTCGTATCCCGAAAGAAAATCCTGCCGTTTCCATGGAAACGTTACTCGATATAGAAGGAGAAGTTATAGAACGCATAGTACTTCATAGCGACTGAATTTCTGTGTTAATTCGTCAATGTGTGGGAGTGAGGGATGCAGTAAAGAAGGATTAGTGGATCGGAAATGAGATTGTCGTATCCCAAAAGAAAATCCTGTCGTTTCCATAGAAACGTTACTCGATTTAGAAGGAGAAGTCATAGAACCCGTAGTATTTCATAGCGACGCAATTTCCGTGTGAATTCGTCAATGAGTGGGAGTGAGGGATGCAGTAAAGATGGATTAGTGGATCGGAAATGAGATTGTCGTATCCCAAAAGAAAATCCTGTCGTTTCCATAGAAACATTTTTCGATGTAGAAGGAGAAGTCATAGAACCCATAGTATTTCATAGCGACTCAATTTCTGTGTGAATTCGTCAATGAGTGGGAGTGAGGGATGCAGTAAAGAAGGATTAGTGGATCGGTAATGAGATTGTCGTATCCCAAAAGAAAATCCTGTCGTTTCCATAGAAACGTTACTCGATTTAGAAGGAAATGTCTTAGAACACATAGTATTTCATAGCGACCCAATTTCCGTGTGAATTCGTCAATGAGTGGGAGTGAGGGATGAAGTAAAGGAGGATTAGTGGATCGGAAATGAGACTGTCATATCTCAAAAGAAAATCCTTTCGATTCCATAGAAACGTTACTCGATTTAGAAGGAGAAGTCGTAGAACCCATAGTATTTCATAGCGACGCAATTTCCGTGTGAATTCGTCAAGAGTGGTAGTGAGGGATGCAGTAAAGAAGGATTAGTGGATCGGAAATGTGATTGTCGTATCCCAAAAGATGGTCCTGTCGTTTCCATAGAAACGTTACTCGATTTAGATGGAAATGCCTTAGAACACATAGAATTTCATAGCGACATAATTTCCGTGTGAATTCGTCAATGAGTGGGAGTGAGGGATGCAGTAAAGAAAGATTAGTGGATTGGAAATGAGATTGTCGTATCCCAAAAGAAAATCCTGTCGTTTCCAGAGAAACGTTACTCGATTTAGAAGGAGAAGTCATAGAACCCATAGTATTTCATAGCGACTCAATTTCTGTGTTAATTCGTCAATGTGAGGGACCTAGGGATGCAATAAAGAAGGAATAGTGCGTCGAGAAGGAGACACTCGTATCGCAAAGGAAAATCCTGTCGTTTCCATAGAAACGTTACTCGACTTACAAGGAGAAGTCATAGAACCCATAGTATTTCATAACGACGCAATTTCCGTGTGAATTCGGCAATGTGTGGGAGTGAGGGATGCAGTAAAGAAGGATTAGTGGATCGGAAAAGTGATTGTCGTATCCCAAAAGAAAATCCTGTCGTTTCCATAGAAACGTTACTCGATTTAGAAGGAAATGTCTTAGAACACATAGTATTTCATAGCGACGCAATTTCCGTGTGAATTCGTCAATGTGTGGGAGTGAGGGATGCAGTAAAGAAGGATTAGATTATCGGAAATGTGATTGTCGTATCCCAAAAGAAAATCCTGTCGTTTCCATAGAAACGTTACTCGATTTGGAAGGAAATATCTTAGAACACATAGTACTTCATAGCGACGCAATTTCCGTGTGAATTCGACAATGAGTGGGAGTGAGGGATGCAGTAAAGAAGGATTAGTGGATCGGAAATGTGATTGTCGTATCCCAAAAGAAAGTCCTGTCGTTTCCATAGAAACGTTACTCGATTTAGAAGGATATGTCTTAGAACACATAGTATTTCATAGCGACGCAATTTCCGTGTGAATTCGTCAATGTGTGGGACTGAGGGATGCAGTAAAGAAGGATTAGTGGATCGGAAATGTGATTGACGTACCGCAAAAGAAAATCCTGTCGTTTCCATTAAAACGTTACTTGTTTTAGAAGGAAATGTCTTAGAGCACATAGTATTTCATAGCGACGCAATTTCCGTGTGAATTCGTCAATGAGTGGGAGTGAGGGACGCTGTAAAGAAGGATTAGTAGGTCGGAAATGAGATTGTCGGATCCCAAAAGAAAATCCTGTCGTTTCCATAGAGACGTCACTCGATTTAGAAGGAGAAGTCATAGAACCCATAGTATTTCATAGCGACGCAATTTCCGTGTGAATTCGTCAATTAGTGGGAGTGAAAGATGCAGTAAAGAAGGATTAGTGGATCGGAAATGAGATTGTCGTATCCCGAAAGAAAATCCTGTCGTTTCCATAGAAACGTTACTCGATTTAGAAGGAAATGTCTTAGAACACATAGTATTTCATAGCGACGCAATTTCCGTGTGAATTCGTCAATGAGTGGGAGTGAGGGATTCAGTAAAGAAGGATTAGTGGATCGGAAATGAGATTGTCGTATCCCAAAAGAAAATCCTGTCGTTTCCATAGAAACGTTATTCGATTTAGAAGGAGAAGTCATAGAACACATAGTATTTCATAGCGACTCAATTTCTGTGTTAATTCGTGAAAGTGAGGGAGCTAGGGATGCAGTAAAGAAGGAATAGTGCATCGAGAAGGAGATACTCGTATCGCAAAAGAAAAGCCAGTCGTTTCCAAACAAACGATATTCGATTTTGAAGGAGAAGTCTTAGAACACATAGTATTTCATAGCGACGCAATTTCCGTGTGAATTCGTCAATGAGTGGGAGTGAGGGATGCAGTATAGAAGGATTAGTGGATCGGAAATGTGATTGTCGTATCCCAAAAGAAAATCCTGTCGTTTCCATAGAAACGTTACTCGATTAAAAGGAAATGTCTTAGAACACATAGTACTTCATAGCGACGCAATTTCCGTGTGAATTCGTCAATGAGTGGGAGTGTGGGATGCACTAAAGAAGGATTAGTGGATCGGAGATGAGATTGTCGTATCCCGAAAGAAAATCCTGCCGTTTCCATGGAAACGTTACTCGATATAGAAGGAGAAGTTATAGAACGCATAGTACTTCATAGCGACTGAATTTCTGTGTTAATTCGTCAATGTGTGGGAGTGAGGGATGCAGTAAAGAAGGATTAGTGGATCGGAAATGAGATTGTCGTATCCCAAAAGAAAATCCTGTCGTTTCCATAGAAACGTTACTCGATTTAGAAGGAGAAGTCATAGAACCCGTAGTATTTCATAGCGACGCAATTTCCGTGTGAATTCGTCAATGAGTGGGAGTGAGGGATGCAGTAAAGATGGATTAGTGGATCGGAAATGAGATTGTCGTATCCCAAAAGAAAATCCTGTCGTTTCCATAGAAACATTTTTCGATGTAGAAGGAGAAGTCATAGAACCCATAGTATTTCATAGCGACTCAATTTCTGTGTGAATTCGTCAATGAGTGGGAGTGAGGGATGCAGTAAAGAAGGATTAGTGGATCGGAAATGAGATTGTCGTATCCCAAAAGAAAATCCTGTCGTTTCCAGAGAAACGTTACTCGATTTAGAAGGAGAAGTCATAGAACCCATAGTATTTCATAGCGACTCAATTTCTGTGTTAATTCGTCAATGTGAGGGAGCTAGGGATGCAATAAAGAAGGAATAGTGCGTCGAGAAGGAGATACTCGTATCGCAAAGGAAAATCCTGTCGTTTCCATAGAAACGTTACTCGATTTAGAAGGAAATGTCTTAGAACACATAGTATTTCATAGCGACCCAATTTCCGTGTGAATTCGTTAATGAGTGGGAGTGAGGGATGCAGTAAAGAAGGATTAGTGGATCGGAAATGAGATTGTCATATCTCAAAAGAAAATCCTGTCGATTCCATAGAAACGTTACTCGATTTAGAAGGAGATGTCACAGAACCCATAGTATTTCATAGCGACGCAATTTCCGTGTGAATTCGTCAATGAGTGGTAGTGAGGGATGCAGTAAAGAAGGATTAGATTATCGGAAATGTGATTGTTGTATCCCAAAAGAAAATCCTGTCGTTTCCATAGAAACGTTACTCGATTTAGAAGGAGAAGTTTTAGAACACATAGTATTTCATAGCGACGCAATTTCCGTGTGAATTCGTCAATGTGTGGGAGTGAGGGAAGCAGTAAAGAAGGATTAGTGGATCGGAAATGAGATTGTCGTATCCCAAAAGAAAATCCTGTCGTTTCCAGAGAAACGTTACTCGATTTAGAAGGAGAAGTCATAGAACCCATAGTATTTCATAGCGACTCAATTTCTGTGTTAATTCGTCCAATGTGAGGGGGCTAGGGATGCAATAAAGAAGGAATAGTGCGTCGAGAAGGAGATACTCGTATCGCAAAGGAAAATCCTGTCGTTTCCATAGAAACGTTACTCGACTTAGAAGGAGAAGTCATAGAACCCATATTATTTCATAGCGACGCAATTTCCGTGTGAATTCGGCAATGTGTGGGAGTGAGGGATGCAGTAAAGAAGGATTAGTGGATCGGAAATGTGATTGTCGTATCCCAAAAGAAAATCCTGTCGTTTCCATAGAAACGTTACACGATTTAGAAGGAAATGTCTTAGAACACATAGTATTTCATAGCGACGCAATTTCCGTGTGATTTTGTCAATGTGTGGGAGTGAGGGATGCAGTAAGGAAGGATTAGATTATCGGAAATGTGATTGTCGTATCCCAAAAGAAAATCCTGTCATTTCCATAGAAACGTTACTCGACTTCTGTGTGAATTCGTCAATGAGTGGGAGTGAGGGATGCAGTAAAGAAAGATTAGTGGATCGGAAATGAGATTGTCGTATCCCAAAAGAAAATCCTGTTGTTTCCATAGAAACGTTACTCGATTTAGAAGGAACTGTCTTAGAACACATAGTATTTCATAGCGACGCAATTTCCGTGTGATTTTGTCAATGTGTGGGAGTGAGGGATGCAGTCTGGAAGGATTAGATTATCGGAAATGAGATTGTCGTATCCCAAAAGAAAATCCTGTCGTTTCCATAGAAACATTACTCGATGTAGAAAGGAGAAGTCATAGAACCCATAGTATTTCATAGCGACTCAATTTCTGTGTGAATTCGTCAATAAGTGGGAGTCAGGGATGCAGTAAAGAAGGATTAGTGGATCGGAAATGAGATTGTCGTATCCCAAAAGAAAATCCTGTCGTTTCCATAGAAACGTTACCCGATTTAGAAGGAACTGTCTTAGAACACATAGTATTTCATAGCGACCCAATTTCCGTGTGAATTCGTCAATGAGTGGGAGTGAGGGATGCAGTAAAGATGGATAAGTGGATCGGAAATGAGATTGTCGTATCCCCAAAAGAAAATCCTGTCATTTCCATAGAAAAGTTACTCGACTTAGAAGGAGAAGTCATAGAACCCATAGTATTTCATAGCGACGAAATTTCCGTGTGCATTCGTCAATGAGTGGGAGTGAGGGATGCAGTAAAGAAGGATTAGTGGATCGGAAATGAGATTGTCATATCTCAAAAGAAAATCTGTCGATTCCATAGAAACGTTACTCGATTTAGAAGGAAATGTCTTAGAGCACATAGTATTTCATAGCGACCCAATTTCCGTGTGAATTCGTCAATGAGTGGGAGTGAGGGATGCAGTAAAGAAGGATTAGTGGATCGGAAATGAGATTGTCATATCTCAAAAGAAAATCCTGTCGATTCCATAGAAACGTAACTCGATTTAGAAGGAGAAGTCATAGAACACATAGTATTTCATAACGACGCAATTTCCGTGTGAATTCGGCAATGTGTGGGAGTGAGGGATGCAGTAAGGAGGATTAGTGGATCGGAAAAGTGATTGTCGTATCCCAAAAGATAATCCTGTCGTTTCCATAGAAACGTTACTCGATTAGAAGGAAATGTCTTAGAACACATAGTATTTCATAGCGACGCAATTTCCGTGTGAATTCGTCAATGTGTGGGAGTGAGGGATGCAGTAAAGAAGGATTAGATTATCGGAAATGTGATTGTCGTATCCCAAAAGAAAATCCTGTCGTTTCCATAGAAACGTTACTCGATTTGGAAGGAAATATCTTAGAACACATAGTACTTCATAGCGACGCAATTTCCGTGTGAATTCGACAATGAGTGGGAGTGAGGGATGCAGTAAAGAAGGATTAGTGGATCGGAAATGTGATTGTCGTATCCCAAAAGAAAGTCCTGTCGTTTCCATAGAAACGTTACTCGATTTAGAAGGATATGTCTTAGAACACATAGTATTTCATAGCGACGCAATTTCCGTGTGAATTCGTCAATGTGTGGGACTGAGGGATGCAGTAAAGAAGGATTAGTGGATCGGAAATGTGATTGACGTATCGCAAAAGAAAATCCTGTCGTTTCCATTAAAACGTTACTTGTTTTAGAAGGAAATGTCTTAGAGCACATAGTATTTCATAGCGACGCAATTTCCGTGTGAATTCGTCAATGAGTGGGAGTGAGGGACGCTGTAAAGAAGGATTAGTAGGTCGGAAATGAGATTGTCGGATCCCAAAAGAAAATCCTGTCGTTTCCATAGAGACGTCACTCGATTTAGAAGGAGAAGTCATAGAACCCATAGTATTTCATAGCGACGCAATTTCCGTGTGAATTCGTCAATTAGTGGGAGTGAAAGATGCAGTAAAGAAGGATTAGTGGATCGGAAATGAGATTGTCGTATCCCGAAAGAAAATCCTGTCGTTTCCATAGAAACGTTACTCGATTTAGAAGGAAATGTCTTAGAACACATAGTATTTCATAGCGACGCAATTTCCGTGTGAATTCGTCAATGAGTGGGAGTGAGGGATTCAGTAATGAAGGATTAGTGGATCGGAAATGAGATTGTCGTATCCCAAAAGAAAATCCTGTCGTTTCCATAGAAACGTTATTCGATTTAGAAGGAGAAGTCATAGAACACATAGTATTTCATAGCGACTCAATTTCTGTGTTAATTCGTGAAAGTGAGGGAGCTAGGGATGCAGTAAAGAAGGAATAGTGCATCGAGAAGGAGATACTCGTATCGCAAAAGAAAAGCCAGTCGTTCCAAACAAACGATATTCGATTTTGAAGGAGAAGTCTTAGAACACATAGTATTTCATAGCGACGCAATTTCCGTGTGAATTCGTCAATGAGTGGGAGTGAGGGATGCAGTATAGAAGGATTAGTGGATCGGAAATGTGATTGTCGTATCCCAAAGAAAATCCTGTCGTTTCCATAGAAACGTTACTCGATTAAAAGGAAATGTCTTAGAACACATAGTACTTCATAGCGACGCAATTTCCGTGTGAATTCGTCAATGAGTGGGAGTGTGGGATGCACTAAAGAAGGATTAGTGGATCGGAGATGAGATTGTCGTATCCCGAAAGAAAATCCTGCCGTTTCCATGGAAACGTTACTCGATATAGAAGGAGAAGTTATAGAACGCATAGTACTTCATAGCGACTGAATTTCTGTTTTAATTCGTCAATGTGTGGGAGTGAGGGATGCAGTAAAGAAGGATTAGTGGATCGGAAATGAGATTGTCGTATCCCGAAAGAAAATCCTGCCGTTTCCATGGAAACGTTACTCGATATAGAAGGAGAAGTCATAGAACCCGTAGTATTTCATAGCGACGCAATTTCCGTGTGAATTCGTCAATGAGTGGGAGTGAGGGATGCAGTAAAGATGGATTAGTGGATCGGAAATGAGATTGTCGTATCCCAAAAGAAAATCCTGTCGTTTCCATAGAAACATTTTTCGATGTAGAAGGAGAAGTCATAGAACCCATAGTATTTCATAGCGACTCAATTTCTGTGTGAATTCGTCAATGAGTGGGAGTGAGGGATGCAGTAAAGAAGGATTAGTGGATCGGAAATGAGATTGTCGTATCCCAAAAGAAAATCCTGTCGTTTCCAGAGAAACGTTACTCGATTTAGAAGGAGAAGTCATAGAACCCATAGTATTTCATAGCGACTCAATTTCTGTGTTAATTCGTCAATGTGAGGGAGCTAGGGATGCAATAAAGAAGGAATAGTGCGTCGAGAAGGAGATACTCGTATCGCAAAGGAAAATCCTGTCGTTTCCATAGAAACGTTACTCGATTTAGAAGGAAATGTCTTAGAACAAATAGTATTTCATAGCGACCCAATTTCCGTGTGAATTCGTTAATGAGTGGGAGTGAGGGATGCAGTAAAGAAGGATTAGTGGATCGGAAATGAGATTGTCATATCTCAAAAGAAAATCCTGTCGATTCCATAGAAACGTTACTCGATTTAGAAGGAGATGTCACAGAACCCATAGTATTTCATAGCGACGCAATTTCCGTGTGAATTCGTCAATGAGTGGTAGTGAGGGATGCAGTAAAGAAGGATTAGATTATCGGAAATGTGATTGTTGTATCCCAAAAGAAAATCCTGTCGTTTCCATAGAAACGTTACTCGATTTAGAAGGAGAAGTTTTAGAACACATAGTATTTCATAGCGACGCAATTTCCGTGTGAATTCGTCAATGTGTGGGAGTGAGGGAAGCAGTAAGAAGGATTAGTGGATCGGAAATGAGATTGTCGTATCCAAAAGAAAATCCTGTCGTTTCCAGAGAAACGTTACTCGATTTAGAAGGAGAAGTCATAGAACCCATAGTATTTCATAGCGACTCAATTTCTGTGTTAATTCGTCAATGTGAGGGAGCTAGGGATGCAATAAAGAAGGAATAGTGCGTCGAGAAGGAGATACTCGTATCGCAAAGGAAAATCCTGTCGTTTCCATAGAAACGTTACTCGATTTAGAAGGAAATGTCTTAGAACACATAGTATTTCATAGCGACCCAATTTCCGTGTGAATTCGTTAATGAGTGGGAGTGAGGGATGCAGTAAAGAAGGATTAGTGGATCGGAAATGAGATTGTCATATCTCAAAAGAAAATCCTGTCGATTCCATAGAAACGTTACTCGATTTAGAAGGAGATGTCACAGAACCCATAGTATTTCATAGCGACGCAATTTCCGTGGTGAATTCGTCAATGAGTGGTAGTGAGGGATGCAGTAAAGAAGATTAGATTATCGGAAATGTGATTGTTGTATCCCAAAAGAAAATCCTGTCGTTTCCATAGAAACGTTACTCGATTTAGAAGGAGAAGTTTTAGAACACATAGTATTTCATAGCGACGCAATTTCCGTGTGAATTCGTCAATGTGTGGGAGTGAGGGAAGCAGTAAAGAAGGATTAGTGGATCGGAAATGAGATTGTCGTATCCCAAAAGAAAATCCTGTCGTTTCCAGAGAAACGTTACTCGATTTAGAAGGAGAAGTCATAGAACCCATAGTATTTCATAGCGACTCAATTTCTGTGTTAATTCGTCAATGTGAGGGGGCTAGGGATGCAATAAAGAAGGAATAGTGCGTCGAGAAGGAGATACTCGTATCGCAAAGGAAAATCCTGTCGTTTCCATAGAAACGTTACTCGACTTAGAAGGAGAAGTCATAGAACCCATATTATTCATAGCGACGCAATTTCCGTGTGAATTCGGCAATGTGTGGGAGTGAGGGATGCAGTAAAGAAGGATTAGTGGATCGGAAATGTGATTGTCGTATCCCAAAAGAAAATCCTGTCGTTTCCATAGAAACGTTACACGATTTAGAAGGAAATGTCTTAGAACACATAGTATTTCATAGCGACGCAATTTCCGTGTGATTTTGTCAATGTGTGGGAGTGAGGGATGCAGTAAGGAAGGATTAGATTATCGGAAATGTGATTGTCGTATCCCAAAGAAAATCCTGTCATTTCCATAGAAACGTTACTCGACTTCTGTGTGAATTCGTCAATGAGTGGGAGTGAGGGATGCAGTAAAGAAAGATTAGTGGATCGAAATGAGATTGTCGTATCCCAAAAGAAAATCCTGTTGTTTCCATAGAAAACGTTACTCGATTTAGAAGGAACTGTCTTAGAACACATAGTATTTCATAGCGACGCAATTTCCGTGTGATTTTGTCAATGTGTGGGAGTGAGGGATGCAGTCTGGAAGGATTAGATTATCGGAAATGAGATTGTCGTATCCCAAAAGAAAATCCTGTCGTTTCCATAGAAACATTACTCGATGTAGAAGGAGAAGTCATAGAACCCATAGTATTTCATAGCGACTCAATTTCTGTGTGAATTCGTCAATAAGTGGGAGTCAGGGATGCAGTAAAGAAGGATTAGTGGATCGGAAATGAGATTGTCGTATCCCAAAAGAAAATCCTGTCGTTTCCATAGAAACGTTACCCGATTTAGAAGGAACTGTCTTAGAACACATAGTATTTCATAGCGACCCAATTTCCGTGTGAATTCGTCAATGAGTGGGAGTGAGGGATGCAGTAAAGATGGATAAGTGGATCGGAAATGAGATTGTCGTATCCCCAAAAGAAAATCCTGTCATTTCCATAGAAAAGTTACTCGACTTAGAAGGAGAAGTCATAGAACCCATAGTATTTCATAGCGACGAAATTTCCGTGTGCATTCGTCAATGAGTGGGAGTGAGGGATGCAGTAAAGAAGGATTAGTGGATCGGAAATGAGATTGTCATATCTCAAAAGAAAATCCTGTCGATTCCATAGAAACGTTACTCGATTTAGAAGGAAATGTCTTAGAGCACATAGTATTTCATAGCGACCCAATTTCCGTGTGAATTCGTCAATGAGTGGGAGTGAGGATGCAGTAAAGAAGGATTAGTGGATCGGAAATGAGATTGTCATATCTCAAAAGAAAATCCTGTCGATTCATAGAAACGTAACTCGATTTAGAAGGAGAAGTCATAGAACACATAGTATTTCATAACGACGCATTTCCGTGTGAATTCGGCAATGTGTGGGAGTGAGGGATGCAGTAAAGGAGGATTAGTGGATCGGAAAAGTGATTGTCGTATCCCAAAAGATAATCCTGTCGTTTCCATAGAAACGTTACTCGATTTAGAAGGAAATGTCTTAGAACACATAGTATTTCATAGCGACGCAATTTCCGTGTGAATTCGTCAATGTGTGGGAGTGAGGGATGCAGTAAAGAAGGATTAGATTATCGGAAATGTGATTGTCGTATCCCAAAAGAAAATCCTGTCGTTTCCATAGAAACGTTACTCGATTTGGAAGGAAATATCTTAGAACACATAGTACTTCATAGCGACGCAATTTCCGTGTGAATTCGACAATGAGTGGGAGTGAGGGATGCAGTAAAGAAGGATTAGTGGATCGGAAATGTGATTGTCGTATCCCAAAAGAAAGTCCTGTCGTTTCCATAGAAACGTTACTCGATTTAGAAGGATATGTCTTAGAACACATAGTATTTCATAGCGACGCAATTTCCGTGTGAATTCGTCAATGTGTGGGACTGAGGGATGCAGTAAAGAAGGATTAGTGGATCGGAAATGTGATTGACGTATCGCAAAAGAAAATCCTGTCGTTTCCATTAAAACGTTACTTGTTTTAGAAGGAAATGTCTTAGAGCACATAGTATTTCATAGCGACGCAATTTCCGTGTGAATTCGTCAATGAGTGGGAGTGAGGGACGCTGTAAAGAAGGATTAGTAGGTCGGAAATGAGATTGTCGGATCCCAAAAGAAAATCCTGTCGTTTCCATAGAGACGTCACTCGATTTAGAAGGAGAAGTCATAGAACCCATAGTATTTCATAGCGACGCAATTTCCGTGTGAATTCGTCAATTAGTGGGAGTGAAAGATGCAGTAAAGAAGGATTAGTGGATCGGAAATGAGATTGTCGTATCCCGAAAGAAATCCTGTCGTTTCCATAGAAACGTTACTCGATTTAGAAGGAAATGTCTTAGAACACATAGTAATTCATAGCGACGCAATTTCCGTGTGAATTCGTCAATGAGTGGGAGTGAGGGATTCAGTAATGAAGGATTAGTGGATCGGAAATGAGATTGTCGTATCCCAAAAGAAAATCCTGTCGTTTCCATAGAAACGTTATTCGATTTAGAAGGAGAAGTCATAGAACACATAGTATTCATAGCGACTCAATTTCTGTGTTAATTCGTGAAAGTGAGGG
>NW_025728287.1:6397127-6509269 GCF_021461385.2 Schistocerca piceifrons
GAACCCATAGTATTTCATAGCGACTCAATTTCTGTGTTAATTCGTCAATGTGAGGGGGCTAGGGATGCAATAAAGAAGGAATAGTGCGTCGAGAAGGAGATACTCGTATCGCAAAGGAAAATCCTGTCGTTTCCATAGAAACGTTACTCGACTTAGAAGGAGAAGTCATAGAACCCATATTATTTCATAGCGACGCAATTTCCGTGTGAATTCGGCAATGTGTGGGAGTGAGGGATGCAGTAAAGAAGGATTAGTGGATCGGAAATGTGATTGTCGTATCCCAAAAGAAAATCCTGTCGTTTCCATAGAAACGTTACACGATTTAGAAGGAAATGTCTTAGAACACATAGTATTTCATAGCGACGCAATTTCCGTGTGATTTTGTCAATGTGTGGGAGTGAGGGATGCAGTAAGGAAGGATTAGATTATCGGAAATGTGATTGTCGTATCCCAAAAGAAAATCCTGTCATTTCCATAGAAACGTTACTCGACTTCTGTGTGAATTCGTCAATGAGTGGGAGTGAGGGATGCAGTAAAGAAAGATTAGTGGATCGGAAATGAGATTGTCGTATCCCAAAAGAAAATCCTGTTGTTTCCATAGAAACGTTACTCGATTTAGAAGGAACTGTCTTAGAACACATAGTATTTCATAGCGACGCAATTTCCGTGTGATTTTGTCAATGTGTGGGAGTGAGGGATGCAGTCTGGAAGGATTAGATTATCGGAAATGAGATTGTCGTATCCCAAAAGAAAATCCTGTCGTTTCCATAGAAACATTACTCGATGTAGAAGGAGAAGTCATAGAACCCATAGTATTTCATAGCGACTCAATTTCTGTGTGAATTCGTCAATAAGTGGGAGTCAGGGATGCAGTAAAGAAGGATTAGTGGATCGGAAATGAGATTGTCGTATCCCAAAAGAAAATCCTGTCGTTTCCATAGAAACGTTACCCGATTTAGAAGGAACTGTCTTAGAACACATAGTATTTCATAGCGACCCAATTTCCGTGTGAATTCGTCAATGAGTGGGAGTGAGGGATGCAGTAAAGATGGATAAGTGGATCGGAAATGAGATTGTCGTATCCCCAAAAGAAAATCCTGTCATTTCCATAGAAAAGTTACTCGACTTAGAAGGAGAAGTCATAGAACCCATAGTATTTCATAGCGACGAAATTTCCGTGTGCATTCGTCAATGAGTGGGAGTGAGGGATGCAGTAAAGAAGGATTAGTGGATCGGAAATGAGATTGTCATATCTCAAAAGAAAATCCTGTCGATTCCATAGAAACGTTACTCGATTTAGAAGGAAATGTCTTAGAGCACATAGTATTTCATAGCGACCCAATTTCCGTGTGAATTCGTCAATGAGTGGGAGTGAGGGATGCAGTAAAGAAGGATTAGTGGATCGGAAATGAGATTGTCATATCTCAAAAGAAAATCCTGTCGATTCCATAGAAACGTAACTCGATTTAGAAGGAGAAGTCATAGAACACATAGTATTTCATAACGACGCAATTTCCGTGTGAATTCGGCAATGTGTGGGAGTGAGGGATGCAGTAAAGGAGGATTAGTGGATCGGAAAAGTGATTGTCGTATCCCAAAAGATAATCCTGTCGTTTCCATAGAAACGTTACTCGATTTAGAAGGAAATGTCTTAGAACACATAGTATTTCATAGCGACGCAATTTCCGTGTGAATTCGTCAATGTGTGGGAGTGAGGGATGCAGTAAAGAAGGATTAGATTATCGGAAATGTGATTGTCGTATCCCAAAAGAAAATCCTGTCGTTTCCATAGAAACGTTACTCGATTTGGAAGGAAATATCTTAGAACACATAGTACTTCATAGCGACGCAATTTCCGTGTGAATTCGACAATGAGTGGGAGTGAGGGATGCAGTAAAGAAGGATTAGTGGATCGGAAATGTGATTGTCGTATCCCAAAAGAAAGTCCTGTCGTTTCCATAGAAACGTTACTCGATTTAGAAGGATATGTCTTAGAACACATAGTATTTCATAGCGACGCAATTTCCGTGTGAATTCGTCAATGTGTGGGACTGAGGGATGCAGTAAAGAAGGATTAGTGGGATCGGAAATGTGATTGACGTATCGCAAAAGAAAATCCTGTCGTTTCCATTAAAACGTTACTTGTTTTAGAAGGAAATGTCTTAGAGCACATAGTATTTCATAGCGACGCAATTTCCGTGTGAATTCGTCAATGAGTGGGAGTGAGGGACGCTGTAAAGAAGGATTAGTAGGTCGGAAATGAGATTGTCGGATCCCAAAAGAAAATCCTGTCGTTTCCATAGAGACGTCACTCGATTTAGAAGGAGAAGTCATAGAACCCATAGTATTTCATAGCGACGCAATTTCCGTGTGAATTCGTCAATTAGTCGGGAGTGAAAGATGCAGTAAAGAAGGATTAGTGGATCGGAAATGAGATTGTCGTATCCCGAAAGAAAATCCTGTCGTTTCCATAGAAACGTTACTCGATTTAGAAGGAAATGTCTTAGAACACATAGTATTTCATAGCGACGCAATTTCCGTGTGAATTCGTCAATGAGTGGGAGTGAGGGATTCAGTAATGAAGGATTAGTGGATCGGAAATGAGATTGTCGTATCCCAAAAGAAAATCCTGTCGTTTCCATAGAAACGTTATTCGATTTAGAAGGAGAAGTCATAGAACACATAGTATTTCATAGCGACTCAATTTCTGTGTTAATTCGTGAAAGTGAGGGAGCTAGGGATGCAGTAAAGAAGGAATAGTGCATCGAGAAGGAGATACTCGTATCGCAAAAGAAAAGCCAGTCGTTTCCAAACAAACGATATTCGATTTTGAAGGAGAAGTCTTAGAACACATAGTATTTCATAGCGACGCAATTTCCGTGTGAATTCGTCAATGAGTGGGAGTGAGGGATGCAGTATAGAAGGATTAGTGGATCGGAAATGTGATTGTCGTATCCCAAAAGAAAATCCTGTCGTTTCCATAGAAACGTTACTCGATTAAAAGGAAATGTCTTAGAACACATAGTACTTCATAGCGACGCAATTTCCGTGTGAATTCGTCAATGAGTGGGAGTGTGGGATGCACTAAAGAAGGATTAGTGGATCGGAGATGAGATTGTCGTATCCCGAAAGAAAATCCTGCCGTTTCCATGGAAACGTTACTCGATATAGAAGGAGAAGTTATAGAACGCATAGTACTTCATAGCGACTGAATTTCTGTTTTAATTCGTCAATGTGTGGGAGTGAGGGATGCAGTAAAGAAGGATTAGTGGATCGGAAATGAGATTGTCGTATCCCGAAAGAAAATCCTGCCGTTTCCATGGAAACGTTACTCGATATAGAAGGAGAAGTCATAGAACCCGTAGTATTTCATAGCGACGCAATTTCCGTGTGAATTCGTCAATGAGTGGGAGTGAGGGATGCAGTAAAGATGGATTAGTGGATCGGAAATGAGATTGTCGTATCCCAAAGAAAATCCTGTCGTTTCCATAGAAACATTTTTCGATGTAGAAGGAGAAGTCATAGAACCCATAGTATTTCATAGCGACTCAATTTCTGTGTGAATTCGTCAATGAGTGGGAGTGAGGGATGCAGTAAAGAAGGATTAGTGGATCGGAAATGAGATTGTCGTATCCCAAAAGAAAATCCTGTCGTTTCCAGAGAAACGTTACTCGATTTAGAAGGAGAAGTCATAGAACCCATAGTATTTCATAGCGACTCAATTTCTGTGTTAATTCGTCAATGTGAGGGAGCTAGGGATGCAATAAAGAAGGAATAGTGCGTCGAGAAGGAGATACTCGTATCGCAAAGGAAAATCCTGTCGTTTCCATAGAAACGTTACTCGATTTAGAAGGAAATGTCTTAGAACAAATAGTATTTCATAGCGACCCAATTTCCGTGTGAATTCGTTAATGAGTGGGAGTGAGGGATGCAGTAAAGAAGGGATTAGTGGATCGGAAATGAGATTGTCATATCTCAAAAGAAAATCCTGTCGATTCCATAGAAACGTTACTCGATTTAGAAGGAGATGTCACAGAACCCATAGTATTTCATAGCGACGCAATTTCCGTGTGAATTCGTCAATGAGTGGTAGTGAGGGATGCAGTAAAGAAGGATTAGATTATCGGAAATGTGATTGTTGTATCCCAAAAGAAAATCCTGTCGTTTCCATAGAAACGTTACTCGATTTAGAAGGAGAAGTTTTAGAACACATAGTATTTCATAGCGACGCAATTTCCGTGTGAATTCGTCAATGTGTGGGAGTGAGGGAAGCAGTAAAGAAGGATTAGTGGATCGGAAATGAGATTGTCGTATCCCAAAAGAAAATCCTGTCGTTTCCAGAGAAACGTTACTCGATTTAGAAGGAGAAGTCATAGAACCCATAGTATTTCATAGCGACTCAATTTCTGTGTTAATTCGTCAATGTGAGGGAGCTAGGGATGCAATAAAGAAGGAATAGTGCGTCGAGAAGGAGATACTCGTATCGCAAAGGAAAATCCTGTCGTTTCCATAGAAACGTTACTCGATTTAGAAGGAAATGTCTTAGAACACATAGTATTTCATAGCGACCCAATTTCCGTGTGAATTCGTTAATGAGTGGGAGTGAGGGATGCAGTAAAGAAGGATTAGTGGATCGGAAATGAGATTGTCATATCTCAAAAGAAAATCCTGTCGATTCCATAGAAACGTTACTCGATTTAGAAGGAGATGTCACAGAACCCATAGTATTTCATAGCGACGCAATTTCCGTGTGAATTCGTCAATGAGTGGTAGTGAGGGATGCAGTAAAGAAGGATTAGATTATCGGAAATGTGATTGTTGTATCCCAAAAGAAAATCCTGTCGTTTCCATAGAAACGTTACTCGATTTAGAAGGAGAAGTTTTAGAACACATAGTATTTCATAGCGACGCAATTTCCGTGTGAATTCGTCAATGTGTGGGAGTGAGGGAAGCAGTAAAGAAGGATTAGTGGATCGGAAATGAGATTGTCGTATCCCAAAAGAAAATCCTGTCGTTTCCAGAGAAACGTTACTCGATTTAGAAGGAGAAGTCATAGAACCCATAGTATTTCATAGCGACTCAATTTCTGTGTTAATTCGTCAATGTGAGGGGGCTAGGGATGCAATAAAGAAGGAATAGTGCGTCGAGAAGGAGATACTCGTATCGCAAAGGAAAATCCTGTCGTTTCCATAGAAACGTTACTCGACTTAGAAGGAGAAGTCATAGAACCCATATTATTTCATAGCGACGCAATTTCCGTGTGAATTCGGCAATGTGTGGGAGTGAGGGATGCAGTAAAGAAGGATTAGTGGATCGGAAATGTGATTGTCGTATCCCAAAAGAAAATCCTGTCGTTTCCATAGAAACGTTACACGATTTAGAAGGAAATGTCTTAGAACACATAGTATTTCATAGCGACGCAATTTCCGTGTGATTTTGTCAATGTGTGGGAGTGAGGGATGCAGTAAGGAAGGATTAGATTATCGGAAATGTGATTGTCGTATCCCAAAAGAAAATCCTGTCATTTCCATAGAAACGTTACTCGACTTCTGTGTGAATTCGTCAATGAGTGGGAGTGAGGGATGCAGTAAAGAAAGATTAGTGGATCGGAAATGAGATTGTCGTATCCCAAAAGAAAATCCTGTTGTTTCCATAGAAACGTTACTCGATTTAGAAGGAACTGTCTTAGAACACATAGTATTTCATAGCGACGCAATTTCCGTGTGATTTTGTCAATGTGTGGGAGTGAGGGATGCAGTCTGGAAGGATTAGATTATCGGAAATGAGATTGTCGTATCCCAAAAGAAAATCCTGTCGTTTCCATAGAAACATTACTCGATGTAGAAGGAGAAGTCATAGAACCCATAGTATTTCATAGCGACTCAATTTCTGTGTGAATTCGTCAATAAGTGGGAGTCAGGGATGCAGTAAAGAAGGATTAGTGGATCGGAAATGAGATTGTCGTATCCCAAAAGAAAATCCTGTCGTTTCCATAGAAACGTTACCCGATTTAGAAGGAACTGTCTTAGAACACATAGTATTTCATAGCGACCCAATTTCCGTGTGAATTCGTCAATGAGTGGGAGTGAGGGATGCAGTAAAGATGGATAAGTGGATCGGAAATGAGATTGTCGTATCCCCAAAAGAAAATCCTGTCATTTCCATAGAAAAGTTACTCGACTTAGAAGGAGAAGTCATAGAACCCATAGTATTTCATAGCGACGAAATTTCCGTGTGCATTCGTCAATGAGTGGGAGTGAGGGATGCAGTAAAGAAGGATTAGTGGATCGGAAATGAGATTGTCATATCTCAAAAGAAAATCCTGTCGATTCCATAGAAACGTTACTCGATTTAGAAGGAAATGTCTTAGAGCACATAGTATTTCATAGCGACCCAATTTCCGTGTGAATTCGTCAATGAGTGGGAGTGAGGGATGCAGTAAAGAAGGATTAGTGGATCGGAAATGAGATTGTCATATCTCAAAAGAAAATCCTGTCGATTCCATAGAAACGTAACTCGATTTAGAAGGAGAAGTCATAGAACACATAGTATTTCATAACGACGCAATTTCCGTGTGAATTCGGCAATGTGTGGGAGTGAGGGATGCAGTAAAGGAGGATTAGTGGATCGGAAAAGTGATTGTCGTATCCCAAAAGATAATCCTGTCGTTTCCATAGAAACGTTACTCGATTTAGAAGGAAATGTCTTAGAACACATAGTATTTCATAGCGACGCAATTTCCGTGTGAATTCGTCAATGTGTGGGAGTGAGGGATGCAGTAAAGAAGGATTAGATTATCGGAAATGTGATTGTCGTATCCCAAAAGAAAATCCTGTCGTTTCCATAGAAACGTTACTCGATTTGGAAGGAAATATCTTAGAACACATAGTACTTCATAGCGACGCAATTTCCGTGTGAATTCGACAATGAGTGGGAGTGAGGGATGCAGTAAAGAAGGATTAGTGGATCGGAAATGTGATTGTCGTATCCCAAAAGAAAGTCCTGTCGTTTCCATAGAAACGTTACTCGATTTAGAAGGATATGTCTTAGAACACATAGTATTTCATAGCGACGCAATTTCCGTGTGAATTCGTCAATGTGTGGGACTGAGGGATGCAGTAAAGAAGGATTAGTGGATCGGAAATGTGATTGACGTATCGCAAAAGAAAATCCTGTCGTTTCCATTAAAACGTTACTTGTTTTAGAAGGAAATGTCTTAGAGCACATAGTATTTCATAGCGACGCAATTTCCGTGTGAATTCGTCAATGAGTGGGAGTGAGGGACGCTGTAAAGAAGGATTAGTAGGTCGGAAATGAGATTGTCGGATCCCAAAAGAAAATCCTGTCGTTTCCATAGAGACGTCACTCGATTTAGAAGGAGAAGTCATAGAACCCATAGTATTTCATAGCGACGCAATTTCCGTGTGAATTCGTCAATTAGTGGGAGTGAAAGATGCAGTAAAGAAGGATTAGTGGATCGGAAATGAGATTGTCGTATCCCGAAAGAAAATCCTGTCGTTTCCATAGAAACGTTACTCGATTTAGAAGGAAATGTCTTAGAACACATAGTAATTCATAGCGACGCAATTTCCGTGTGAATTCGTCAATGAGTGGGAGTGAGGGATTCAGTAATGAAGGATTAGTGGATCGGAAATGAGATTGTCGTATCCCAAAAGAAAATCCTGTCGTTTCCATAGAAACGTTATTCGATTTAGAAGGAGAAGTCATAGAACACATAGTATTTCATAGCGACTCAATTTCTGTGTTAATTCGTGAAAGTGAGGGAGCTAGGGATGCAGTAAAGAAGGAATAGTGCATCGAGAAGGAGATACTCGTATCGCAAAAGAAAAGCCAGTCGTTTCCAAACAAACGATATTCGATTTTGAAGGAGAAGTCTTAGAACACATAGTATTTCATAGCGACGCAATTTCCGTGTGAATTCGTCAATGAGTGGGAGTGAGGGATGCAGTATAGAAGGATTAGTGGATCGGAAATGTGATTGTCGTATCCCAAAAGAAAATCCTGTCGTTTCCATAGAAACGTTACTCGATTAAAAGGAAATGTCTTAGAACACATAGTACTTCATAGCGACGCAATTTCCGTGTGAATTCGTCAATGAGTGGGAGTGTGGGATGCACTAAAGAAGGATTAGTGGATCGGAGATGAGATTGTCGTATCCCGAAAGAAAATCCTGCCGTTTCCATGGAAACGTTACTCGATATAGAAGGAGAAGTTATAGAACGCATAGTACTTCATAGCGACTGAATTTCTGTTTTAATTCGTCAATGTGTGGGAGTGAGGGATGCAGTAAAGAAGGATTAGTGGATCGGAAATGAGATTGTCGTATCCCGAAAGAAAATCCTGCCGTTTCCATGGAAACGTTACTCGATATAGAAGGAGAAGTCATAGAACCCGTAGTATTTCATAGCGACGCAATTTCCGTGTGAATTCGTCAATGAGTGGGAGTGAGGGATGCAGTAAAGATGGATTAGTGGATCGGAAATGAGATTGTCGTATCCCAAAAGAAAATCCTGTCGTTTCCATAGAAACATTTTTCGATGTAGAAGGAGAAGTCATAGAACCCATAGTATTTCATAGCGACTCAATTTCTGTGTGAATTCGTCAATGAGTGGGAGTGAGGGATGCAGTAAAGAAGGATTAGTGGATCGGAAATGAGATTGTCGTATCCCAAAAGAAAATCCTGTCGTTTCCAGAGAAACGTTACTCGATTTAGAAGGAGAAGTCATAGAACCCATAGTATTTCATAGCGACTCAATTTCTGTGTTAATTCGTCAATGTGAGGGAGCTAGGGATGCAATAAAGAAGGAATAGTGCGTCGAGAAGGAGATACTCGTATCGCAAAGGAAAATCCTGTCGTTTCCATAGAAACGTTACTCGATTTAGAAGGAAATGTCTTAGAACAAATAGTATTTCATAGCGACCCAATTTCCGTGTGAATTCGTTAATGAGTGGGAGTGAGGGATGCAGTAAAGAAGGATTAGTGGATCGGAAATGAGATTGTCATATCTCAAAAGAAAATCCTGTCGATTCCATAGAAACGTTACTCGATTTAGAAGGAGATGTCACAGAACCCATAGTATTTCATAGCGACGCAATTTCCGTGTGAATTCGTCAATGAGTGGTAGTGAGGGATGCAGTAAAGAAGGATTAGATTATCGGAAATGTGATTGTTGTATCCCAAAAGAAAATCCTGTCGTTTCCATAGAAACGTTACTCGATTTAGAAGGAGAAGTTTTAGAACACATAGTATTTCATAGCGACGCAATTTCCGTGTGAATTCGTCAATGTGTGGGAGTGAGGGAAGCAGTAAAGAAGGATTAGTGGATCGGAAATGAGATTGTCGTATCCCAAAAGAAAATCCTGTCGTTTCCAGAGAAACGTTACTCGATTTAGAAGGAGAAGTCATAGAACCCATAGTATTTCATAGCGACTCAATTTCTGTGTTAATTCGTCAATGTGAGGGAGCTAGGGATGCAATAAAGAAGGAATAGTGCGTCGAGAAGGAGATACTCGTATCGCAAAGGAAAATCCTGTCGTTTCCATAGAAACGTTACTCGACTTAGAAGGAGAAGTCATAGAACCCATATTATTTCATAGCGACGCAATTTCCGTGTGAATTCGGCAATGTGTGGGAGTGAGGGATGCAGTAATGAAGGATTAGTGGATCGGAAATGTGATTGTCGTATCCCAAAAGTAAATCCTGTCATTTCCATAGAAACGTTACTCGACTTCTGTGTGAATTCGTCAATGAGTGGGAGTGAGGGATGCAGTAAAGAAAGATTAGTGGATCGGAAATGAGATTGTCGTATCCCAAAAGAAAATCCTGTTGTTTCCATAGAAACGTTACTCGATTTAGAAGGAACTGTCTTAGAACACATAGTATCTCATAGCGACGCAATTTCCGTGTGATTTTGTCAATGTGTGGGAGTGAGGGATGCAGTAAGGAAGGATTAGATTATCGGAAATGAGATTGTCGTATCCCAAAAGAAAATCCTGTCGTTTCCATAGAAACATTACTCGATGTAGAAGGAGAAGTCATAGAACCCATAGTATTTCATAGCGACTCAATTTCTGTGTGAATTCGTCAATAAGTGGGAGTGAGGGATGCAGTAAAGAAGGATTAGTGGATCGGAAATGAGATTGTCGTATCCCAAATGAAAATCCTGTCGTTTCCATAGAAACGTTACTCGATTTAGAAGGAACTGTCTTAGAACACATAGTATTTCATAGCGACCCAATTTCCGTGTGAATTCGTCAATGAGTGGGAGTGAGGGATGCAGTAAAGATGGATAAGTGGATCGGAAATGAGATTGTCGTATCCCCAAAAGAAAATCCTGTCATTTCCATAGAAACGTTACTCGACTTAGAAGGAGAAGTCATAGAACCCATAGTATTTCATAGCGACGAAATTTCCGTGTGCATTCGTCAATGAGTGGGAGTGAGGGATGCAGTAAAGAAGGATTAGTGGATCGGAAATGAGATTGTCATATCTCAAAAGAAAATCCTGTCGATTCCATAGAAACGTTACTCGATTTAGAAGGAAATGTCTTAGAGCACATAGTTTTTCATAGCGACCCAATTTCCGTGTGAATTCGTCAATGAGTGGGAGTGAGGGATGCAGTAAAGAAGGATTAGTGGATCGGAAATGAGATTGTCATATCTCAAAAGAAAATCCTGTCGATTCCATAGAAACGTAACTCGATTTAGAAGGAGATGTCACAGAACCCATAGTATTTCATAGCGACGCAATTTCCGTGTGAATTCGTCAATGAGTGGTAGTGAGGGATGCAGTAAAGAAGGATTAGTGGATCGGAAATGTGATTGTCGTATCCCAAAAGAAAATCCTGTCGTTTCCATAGAAACGTTACTCGATTTAGAAGGAGAAGTCATAGAACCCATAGTATTTCATAGCGACGCAATATCCGTGTGAATTCGTCAATGAGTGGGAGTGAGGGATGCAGTCAAGTAGGATTAGTGGATCGGAAATAAGATTGTCGTATCCCAGAAGAAAATCCTGTCGTTTCCATAGAAACGTTCCTCGATTTGGAAGGAAATGCCTTAGAACACATAGAATTCCATAGCGACGAAATTTCCGTGTGAATTCGTCAATGTGTGGGAGTGAGGGATGCAGTCAAGTAGGATTAGTGGATCGGAAATAAGATTGTCGTATCCCAGAAGAAAATCCTGGCGTTTCCATAGAAACGTTCCTCGATTTAGAAGGAGACGTTTTAGAACACATAGTATTTCATAGCGACGCAATTTCCGTGTGAATTCGTCAATGTGTGGGAGTGACGGAAGCAGTAAAGAAGGATTAGTGGATCGGAAATGAGATTGTCGTATCCCAAAAGAAAATCCTGTCGTTTCCAGAGAAACGTTACTCGATTTAAAAGGAGAAGTCATAGAACCCATAGTATTTCATAGCGACTCAATTTCTGTGTTAATTCGTCAATGTGAGGGAGCTAGGGATGCAATACAGAAGGAATAGTGCGTCGAGAAGGAGATACTCGTATCGCAAAAGAAAATCCTGTCGTTTCCATAGAAACGTTACTCGACTTAGAAGGAGAAGTCATAGAACCCATATTATTTCATAGCGACGCAATTTCCGTGTGAATTCGGCAATGTGTGGGAGTGAGGGATGCAGTAAAGAAGGATTAGTGGATCGGAAATGTGATTGTCGTATCCCAAAAGAAATCCTATCGTTTCCATAGAAACGTTACTCGATTTACAAGGAAATGTCTTAGAACACATAGTATTTCATAGCTACGCAATTTCCGTGTGATTTCGTCAATGTGTGGGAGTGAGGGATGCAGTAAAGAAGGATTAGTGGATCGGAAATGTGATTGTCGTATCCCAAAAGAAAATCCTGTCGTTTCCATAGAAACGTTACTCGATTTAGAAGGAAATGTCTTAGAGCACATAGTATTTCATAGCGACACAATTTCCGTGTGAATTCGTCAATGAGTGGGTGTGAGGGATTCTGTAAAGAAGGATTAGTAGGTCGGAAATGAGATTGTCGTATCCCAAAAGATAATCCTGTCGTTTCCATAGAAACGTCACACGATTTAGAAGGAGAAGTCATAGAACCCATAGTATTTCATAGCGACGCAATTTCCGTGTGAATTCGTCAATTAGTGGGGGTGAAAGATGCAGTAAAAGAAGGATTAGTGGATCGGAAATGAGATTGTCGTATCCCAAAGGAAAATCCTGTCGTTTCCATAGAAACGTTACTCGATTTAGAAGGAAATGTCTTAGAACACATAGTATTTCATAGCGACGCAATTTCCGTGTGAATTCGTCAATGAGTGGGAGTGTGGGATGCAGTAAAGAAGGATTAGTGGATCGGATATGAAATTGTCGTATCCCAAAAGAAAATCCTGTCGTTTAAATAGAAACGTTATTCGATTTAGAAGGAGAAGTCATAGAACACATAGTATTTCATAGCGACTCAATTTCTGTGTTAATTCGTCAATGTGAGGGAGTTAGGGATGCAGTAAAGAAGGAATAGTGCATCGAGAAGGAGATACTCGTATCGCAAAAGAAAAGCCAGTCGTTTCCATACAAACGATACTCGATTTAGAAGGAGAAGTCATAGAACCCATAGTATTTCATAGCGACGCAATTTCCGTGTGAATTCGTCAATGAGTGGGAGTGAGGGATGCTGTGAAGATGGATTAGTGGATCGGAAATGTGATTGTCGTATCCCAAAAGAAAATCCTGTCGTTTCCATAGAAACATTACTCGATGTAGAAGGAGAAGTCATAGAACCCATAGTATTTCATAGCGACTCAATTTCTGTGTGAATTCGTCAATGAGTGGGAGTGAGGGATGCAGTAAAGAATTATTAGTGGATCGGAAATGAGATTGTCGTATCCCAAAAGAAAATCCTGTCGTTTCCATAGAAACGTTACTCGATTTAGAAGGAACTGTCTTAGAACACATAGTATTTCATAGCGACCCAATTTCCGTGTGAATTCGTCAAAGAGTGGGAGTGAGGGATGCAGTAAAGATGGATAAGTGGATCGGAAATGAGATTGTCGTATCCCAAAAGAAAATCCTTTCATTTCCATAGAAACGTTACTCAACTTAGAAGGAGAAGTCATAGAACCCATAGTATTTCATAGCGACGCAATATCCGTGTGAATTCGTCAATGAGTGGGAGTGAGGGATGCAGTCAAGTAGGATTAGTGGATCGGAAATAAGATTGTCGTATCCCAGAAGAAAATCCTGTCGTTTCCATAGAAACGTTCCTCGATTTGGAAGGAAATGCCTTAGAACACATAGAATTTCATAGCGACGAAATTTCCGTGTGAATTCGTCAATGTGTGGGAGTGAGGGATGCAGTCAAGTAGGATTAGTGGATCGGAAATAAGATTGTCGTATCCCAGAAGAAAATCCTGGCGTTTCCATAGAAACGTTCCTCGATTTACAAGGAGACGTTTTAGAACACATAGTATTTCATAGCGACGCAATTTCCGTGTGAATTCGTCAATGTGTGGGAGTGAGGGAAGCAGTAAAGAAGGATTAGTGGATCGGAAATGAGATTGTCGTATCCCAAAAGAAAATGCTGTCGTTTCCAGAGAAACGTTACTCGATTTAAAAGGAGAAGTCATAGAACCCATAGTATTTCATAGCGACTCAATTTCTGTGTTAATTCGTCAATGTGAGGGAGCTAGGGATGCAATACAGAAGGAATAGTGCGTCGAGAAGGAGATACTCGTATCGCAAAAGAAAATCCTGTCGTTTCCATAGAAACGTTACTCGACTTAGAAGGAGAAGTCATAGACCCATATTATTTCATAGCGACGCAATTTCCGTGTGAATTCGGCAATGTGTGGGAGTGAGGGATGCAGTAAAGAAGGATTAGTGGATCGGAAATGTGATTGTCGTATCCCAAAAGAAATCCTGTCGTTTCCATAGAAACGTTACTCGATTTACAAGGAAATGTCTTAGAACACATAGTATTTCATAGCTACGCAATTTCCGTGTGATTTCGTCAATGTGTGGGAGTGAGGGATGCAGTAAAGAAGGATTAGTGGATCGGAAATGTGATTGTCGTATCCCAAAAGAAAATCCTGTCGTTTCCATAGAAACGTTACTCGATTTAGATGGAAATGTCTTAGAGCACATAGTATTTCATAGCGACACAATTTCCGTGTGAATTCGTCAATGAGTGGGTGTGAGGGATTCTGTAAAGAAGGATTAGTAGGTCGGAAATGAGATTGTCGTATCCCAAAAGATAATCCTGTCGTTTCCATAGAAACGTCACTCGATTTAGAAGGAGAAGTCATAGAACCCATAGTATTTCATAGCGACGCAATTTCCGTGTGAATTCGTCAATTAGTGGGGGTGAAAGATGCAGTAAAAGAAGGATTAGTGGATCGGAAATGAGATTGTCGTATCCCAAAGGAAAATCCTGTCGTTTCCATAGAAACGTTACTCGATTTAGAAGGAAATGTCTTAGAACACATAGTATTTCATAGCGACGCAATTTCCGTGTGAATTCGTCAATGAGTGGGAGTGTGGGATGCAGTAAAGAAGGATTAGTGGATCGGATATGAAATTATCGTATCCCAAAAGAAAATCCTGTCGTTTCCATAGAAACGTTATTCGATTTAGAAGGAGAAGTCATAGAACACATAGTATTTCATAGCGACTCAATTTCTGTGTTAATTCGTCAATGTGAGGGAGTTAGGGATGCAGTAAAGAAGGAATAGTGCATCGAGAAGGAGATACTCGTATCGCAAAAGAAAAGCCAGTCGTTTCCATACAAACGATACTCGATTTAGAAGGAGAAGTCGTAGAACCCATAGTATTTCATAGCGACGCAATTTCCGTGTGAATTCGTCAATGAGTGGGAGTGAGGGATGCTGTGAAGATGGATTAGTGGATCGGAAATGTGATTGTCGTATCCCAAAAGAAAATCCTGTCGTTTCCATAGAAACATTACTCGATGTAGAAGGAGAAGTCATAGAACCCATAGTATTTCATAGCGACTCAATTTCTGTGTGAATTCGTCAATGAGTGGGAGTGAGGGATGCAGTAAAGAAGGATTAGTGGATCGGAAATGAGATTGTCGTATCCCAAAAGAAAATCCTGTCGTTACCATAGAAACGTTACTCGATTTAGAAGGAACTGTCTTAGAACACATAGTATTTCATAGCGACCCAATTTCCGTGTGAATTCGTCAAAGAGTGGGAGTGAGGGATGCAGTAAAGATGGATAAGTGGATCGGAAATGAGATTGTCGTATCCCAAAAGAAAATCCTTTCATTTCCATAGAAACGTTACTCAACTTAGAAGGAGAAGTCATAGAACCCATAGTATTTCATAGCGACGTAATTTCCGTGTGCATTCGTCAATGAGTGGGAGTGAGGGATGCAGTAAAGAAGGATTAGTGGATCGGAAATGAGATTGTCGTATCTCAAAAGAAAATCCTGTCGATTCCATAGAAACGTTACTCGATTTAGAAGGAGATGTCATAGAACCCATAGTATTTCATAACGACGCAATTTCCGTGTGAATTCGTCAGTGAGTGGTAGTGAGGGATGCAGTAAAGAAGGATTAGTGGATCGGAAATGTGAGTGTCGTATCCCAAAAGAAAATCCTGTCGTTTCCATAGAAACGTTACTCGTTTTAGAAGGAAATGTCTTAGAACACATAGTATTTCATAGCGACCCAATTTCCGTGTGAATTCGTCAATGAGTGTTAGTGAGGGATGCAGTAAAGAAGGATTAGTGGATCGGAAATTATATTGTCATATCTCAAAAGAAAATCCTGTCGATTCCATAGAAACGTTACTCGATATAGAACGAGATGTCACAGAACCCATAGTATTTCATAGCGACGCAATTTCCGTGTGAATTCGTCAATGAGTGGGAGTGAGGGATGCAGTCAAGTAGGATTAGTGGATCGGAAATAAGATTGACGTATCACAGAAGAAAATCCTGTCGTTTCCATAGAAACGTTCCTCGATTTAGAAGGAAATGCCTTAAAACACATAGAATTTCATAGCGACGAAATTTCCGTGTGAATTCGTCAATGTGTGGGAGTGAGGGATGCAGTCAAGTAGGATTAGTGGATCGGAAATAAGATTGTCGTATCCCAGAAGAAAATCCTGGCGTTTCCATAGAAACGTTCTTCGATTTAGAAGGAGACGTTTTAGAACACATAGTATTTCATAGCGACGCAATTTCCGTGTGAATTCGTCGATGTGTGGGAGTGAGGGAAGCAGTAAAGAAGGATTAGTGGATCGGAAATGTGATTGTCGTATCCCAAAAGAAAATCCTGTCGTTTCCATAGAAACGTTACTCGATTTAGAAGGAAATGTCTTAGAACCCGTAGTATTTCATAGCGACGCAATTTCCGTGTGAATTCGTCAATGTGTGGGAGTGAGGGAAGCAGTAAAGAAGGATTAGTGGATCGGAAAAGTGATTGTCGTATCCCAAAAGAAAATCCTGTCGTTTCCATAGAAACGTTACTCGATTTAGAAGGAGAAGTCATAGAACCCGTAGTATTTCATAGCGACTCAATTTCTGTGTGAATTCGTCAATGAGTGGGAGTGAGGGATGCAGTAAAGAAGGATTAGTGGATCGGAAATGAGATTGTCGTATCCCAAAAGAAAATCCTGTCGTTTCCATAGAAACGTTACTCGATTTAGAAGGAGAAGTCATAGAACCCGTAGTATTTCATAGCGACGCAATTTCCGTGTGAATTCGTCAATGAGTGGGAGTGAGGGATGCAGTAAAGATGGATTAGTGGATCGGAAATGAGATTGTCGTATCCCAAAAGAAAATCCTGTCGTTTCCATAGAAACATTTTTCGATGTAGAAGGAGAAGTCATAGAACCCATAGTATTTCATAGCGACTCAATTTCTGTGTGTATTCGTCAATGAGTGGGAGTGAGGGAAGCAGTAAAGAAGGATTAGTGGATCGGAAATGTGATTGTCGTATCCCGAAAGAAAATCCTGTCGTTTCCATAGAAACGTTACTCGATTTAGAAGGAAATGTCTTAGAACACATAGTATTTCATAGCGACCCAATTTCCGTGTGAATTCGTCAATGAGTGGGAGTGAGGGATGCAGTAAAGAAGGATTAGTTGATCGGAAATGAGATTGTCATATCTCAAAAGAAAATCCTGTCGATTCCATAGAAACGTTACTAGATTTAGAAGGAGATGTCACAGAACCCATAGTATTTCATAGCGACGCAATTTCCGTGTGAATTCGTCAATGAGTGGTAGTGAGGGATGCAGTAAAGAAGGATTAGATTATCGGAAATGTGATTGTTGTATCCCAAAAGAAAATCCTGTCGTTTCCATAGAAACGTTACTCGATTTAGAAGGAGAAGTTTTAGAACCCATAGTATTTCATAGCGACTCAATTTCCGTGTGAATTCGTCAATGTGTGGGAGTGAGGGAAGCAGTAAAGAAGGATTAGTGGATCGGAAATGAGATTGTCGTATCCCAAAAGAAAATCCTGTCGGTTCCAGAGAAACGTTACTCGATTTAGAAGGAGAAGTCATAGAACCCATAGTATTTCATAGCGACTCAATTTCTGTGTTAATTCGTCAATGTGAGGGAGCTAGGGATGCAATAAAGAAGGAATAGTGCGTCGAGAAGGAGATACTCGTATCGCAAAGGAAAATCCTGTCGTTTCCATAGAAACGTTACTCGACTTAGAAGGAGAAGTCATGGAACCCATATTATTTCATAGCGACGCAATTTCCGTGTGAATTCGGCAATGTGTGGGAGTGAGGGATGCAGTAAAGAAGGATTAGTGGATCGGAAATGTGATTGTCGTATCCCAAAAGAAAATCCTGTCGTTTCCATAGAAACGTTACTCGATTTAGAAGGAAATGTCTTAGAACACATAGTATTTCATAGCGACGCAATTTCCGTGTGATTTTGTCAATGTGTGGGAGTGAGGGATGCAGTAAGGAAGGATTAGATTATCGGAAATGTGATTGTCGTATCCCAAAAGAAAATCCTGTCGTTTCCTTAGAAACGTTACTCGATTCAGAAGGAAATGCCTTAGAACACATAGAATTTCATAGCGACGCAATTTCCATGTGAATTCGTCAATGTGTGGGAGTGAGGGATGCAGTAAAGAAGGATTAGTGGATCGGAAATGTGATTGTCGTATCCCAAAAGAAAATCCTGTAGTTTCCATTAAAACGTTACTCGTTTTAGAAGGAAATGTCTTAGAGCACATAGTATTTCATAGCGACACAATTTCCGTGTGATTTCGTCAATGAGTGGGTGTGAGGGATGCTGTAAAGAAGGATTAGTAGGTCGGAAATGAGATTCTCGTATCCCAAAAGAAAATCCTTTCGTTTCCATAGAAACGTCACTCGATTTAGAAGGAGAAGTCATAGAACCCATAGTATTTCATAGCGACGCAAATTCCGTGTGAATTCGTCAATTAGTGGGGGTGAAAGATGCAGTAAAGAAGGATTAGTGGATCGGAAATGAGATTGTCGTATCCCAAAGGAAAATCCTGTCGTTTCCATAGAAACGTTACTCGATTTAGAAGGAAATGTCTTAGAACACATAGTATTTCATAGCGACGCAATTTCCGTGTGAATTCGTCAATGAGTGGGAGTGTGGGATGCAGTAAAGAAGGATTAGTGGATCGGATATGAAATTGTCGTATCCCAAAAGAAAATCCTGTCTTTTCCATAGAAACGTTATTCGATTTAGAAGGAGAAGTCATAGAACACATAGTATTTCATAGCGACTCAATTTCTGTGTTAATTCGTCAATGTGAGGGAGCTAGGGATGCAGTAAAGAAGGAATAGTGCATCGAGAAGGAGATACTCGTATCGCAAAAGAAAAGCCAGTCGTTTCCATACAAACGATACTCGATTTAGAAGGAGAACTCATAGAACCCATAGTATTTCATAGCGACGCAATTTCCGTGTGAATTCGTCAATGAGTGGGAGTGAGGGGTGCTGTAAAGATGGATTAGTGGATCGGAAATGAGATTGTCGTATCCCAAAAGAAAATCCTGTCGTTTCCATAGAAACATTACACGATGTAGAAGGAGAAGTCATAGAACCCATAGTATTTCATAGCGACTCAATTTCTGTGTGAATTCGTCAATGAGTGGGAGTGAGGGATGCAGTAAAGAAGGATTAGTGGATCGGAAATGAGATTGTCGTATCCCAAAAGAAAATCCTGACGTTTCCATAGAAACGTTACTCGATTTAGAAGGAACTGTCTTAGAACACATAGTATTTCATAGCGACCCAATTTCCGTGTGAATTCGTCAATGAGTGGGAGTGAGGGATGCAGTAAAGATGGATAAGTGGTTCGGAAATGAGATTGTCGTATCCCAAAAGAAAATCCTGTCATTTCCATAGAAACGTTACTCGACTTAGAAGGAGAAGTCATAGAACCCATAGTATTTCATAGCGACGAAATTTCCGTGTGCATTCGTCAATGAGTGGGAGTGAGGGATGCAGTAAAGAAGGATTAGTGGATCGGAAATGAGATTGTCATATCTCAAAAGAAAATCCTGTCGATTCCATAGAAACGTTACTCGATTTAGAAGGAAATGTCTTAGAACACATAGTATTTCATAGCGACCCAATTTCCGTGTGAATTCGTCAATGAGTGGGAGTGAGGGATGCAGTAAAGAAGGATTAGTGGATCGGAAATGAGATTGTCATATCTCAAAAGAAAATCCTGTCGATTCTATAGAAACGTAACTCGATTTAGAAGGAGATGTCACAGAACCCATAGTATTTCATAGCGACGCAATTTCCGTGTGAATTCGTCAATGAGTGGTAGTGAGGGATGCAGTAAAGAAGGATTAGTGGATCGGAAATGTGATTCTCGTATCCCAAAAGAAAATCCTGTCGTTTCCATAGAAACGTTACTCGATTTAGAAGGAGAAGTCATAGAACCCATAGTATTTCATAGCGACGCAATATCCGTGTGAATTCGTCAATGAGTGGGAGTGAGGGATGCAGTCAGGTAGGATTAGTGGATCGGAAATAAGATTGTCGTATCCCAGAAGAAAATCCTGTCGTTTCCATAGAAACGTTCCTCGATTTGGAAGGAAATGCCTTAGAACACATAGAATTTCATAGCGACGAAATTTCCGTGTGAATTCGTCAATGTGTGGGATTGAGGGATGCAGTAAAGATGGATAAGTGGATCGGAAATGAGATTGTCGTATCCCAGAAGAAAATCCTGGCGTTTCCATAGAAACGTTCCTCGATTTAGAAGGAGACGTTTTAGAACACATAGTATTTCATAGCGAAGCAATTTCCGTGTGAATTCGTCAATGTGTGGGAGTGAGGGAAGCAGTAAAGAAGGATTAGTGGATCGGAAATGAGATTGTCGTATCCCAAAAGAAAATCCTGTCGTTTCCAGAGAAACGTTACTCGATTTAAAAGGAGAAGTCATAGAATCCATAGTATTTCATAGCGACTCAATTTCTGTGTTAATTCGTCAATGTGAGGGAGCTAGGGATGCAATAAAGAAGGAATAGTGCGTCGAGAAGGAGATACTCGTATCGCAAAAGAAAATCCTGTCGTTTCCATAGAAACGTTAGTCGACTTAGAAGGAGAAGTCATAGAACCCATATTATTTCATAGCGACGCAATTTCCGTGTGAATTCGGCAATGTGTGGGAGTGAGGGATGCAGTAAAGAAGGATTAGTGGATCAGAAATGTGATTGTCGTATCCCAAAAGAAAATCCTGTCGTTTCCATAGAAACGTTACTCGATTTAGAAGGAAATGTCTTAGAACACATAGTATTTCATAGCTACGCAATTTCCGTGTGATTTCGTCAATGTGTGGGAGTGAGGGATGCAGTAAAGAAGGATTAGTGGATCGGAAATGTGATTGTCGTATCCCAAAAGAAAATCCTGTCGTTTCCATAGAAACGTTACTCGATTTAGAAGGAAATGTCTTAGAGCACATAGTATTTCATAGCGACACAATTTCCGTGTGAATTCGTCAATGAGTGGGTGTGAGGGATGCTGTAAAGAAGGATTAGTAGGTCGGAAATGAGATTGTCGTATCCCAAAAGATAATCCTGTCGTTTCCATAGAAACGTCACTCGATTTAGAAGGAGAAGTCATAGAACCCATAGTATTTCATAGCGACGCAATTTCCGTGTGAATTCGTCAATTAGTGGCGGTGAAAGATGCAGTAAAAGAAGGATTAGTGGATCGGAAATGAGATTGTCGTATCCCAAAGGAAAATCCTGTCGTTTCCATAGAAACGTTACTCGATTTAGAAGGAAATGTCTTAGAACACATAGTATTTCATAGCGACACAATTTCCGTGTGAATTCGTCAATGAGTGGGAGTGTGGGATGCAGTAAAGAAGGATTAGTGGATCGGAAATGAGATTGTCGTATCCCAAAAGAAAATCCTGTCATTTCCATAGAAACGTTACTCGACTTAGAAGGAGAAGTCATAGAACCCATTGTATTTCATAGCGACGTAATTTCCGTGTGCATTCGTCAATGAGTGGGAGTGAGGGATGCAGGAATGAAGGATTAGTGGATCGGAAATGAGATTGTCGTATCTCAAAAGAAAATCCTGTCGATTCCATAGAAACGTTACTCGATTTAGAAGGAGATGTCATAGAACCCATAGTATTTCATAACGACGCAATTTCCCTGTGAATTCGTCAGTGAGTGGTAGTGAGGGATGCGGTAAAGAAGGATTAGTGGATCGGAAATGTGACTGTCGTATACCAAAAGAAAATCCTGTCGTTTCCATAGAAACGTTACTCGATTTAGAAGGAGAAGTCATAGAACCCATAGTATTTCATAGCGACGCATTTCCGTGTGAATTCGTCAATGAGTGGGAGTGAGGGATGCAGTAAAGAAGGATTAGTGGATCGGAAATGCGATTGTCGTATCCCAAAAGAAAATCCTGTCGTTTCCATAGAAACATCACTCGATGTAGAAGGAGAAGTCATAGAACCCATAGTATTTCATAGCGACTCAATTTCTGTGTGAATTCGTCAATGAGTGGGAGTGAGGGATGCAGTAAAGAAGGATTAGTGGATCGGAAATGAGATTGTCGTATCCCAAAAGAAAATCCTGTCGATTCCATAGAAACGTTACTCGATTTAGAAGGAAATGTCTTAGAACACATAGTATTTCATAGCGACCCAATTTCCGTGTGAATTCGTCAATGAGTGGGAGTGAGGGATGCAGTAAAGAAGGATAAGTGGATCGGAAATGAGATTGTCGTATCCCAGAAGAAAATCCTGTCGTTTCCATAGAAACGTTCCTCGATTTAGAAGGAAATGCCTTAGAACACATAGAATTTCATAGCGACGAAATTTCCGTGTGAATTCGTCAATGTGTGGGAGTGAGGGTTGCAGTCAAGTAGGATTAGTGGATCGGAAATAAGATTGTCGTATCCCAGAAGAAAAACCTGGCGTTTCCATAGAAACGTTCCTCGATTTAGAAGGAGACGTTTTAGAGCATATAGTATTTCATAGCGACGCAATTTCCGTGTGAATTCGTCAATGTGTGGGAGTGAGGGAAGCAGTAAAGAAGGATTAGTGGATCGGAAATGAGATTGTCGTATCCCAAAAGAAAATCCTGTCGTTTAAAGAGAAACGTTACTCGATTTAAAAGGAGAAGTCATAGAACCCTATAGTATTTCATAGCGACTCAATATCTGTGTTAATTCGTCAATGTGAGGGAGCTAGGGATGCAATGAAGAAGGAATAGTGCGTCGAGAAGGAGATACTCGTATCGGAAATGAATATCCTGTCGTTTCCATAGAAACGTTACTCGATTTAGAAGGAAATGTCTTAGAACACATAGTATTTCATAGCGACCCAATTTCCGTGTGAATTCGTCAATGAGTGGGGGGTGAGGGATGCAGTAAAGAAGGATAAGTGGATCGGAAATGAGATTGTCGTATCCCAAAAGAAAATCCTGTCGTTTCCATAGAAACGTTACTCGATTTAGAAGGAGAAGTCATAGAACCCATAGTATTTCATAGCGACGCAATTTCCGTGTGAATTCGTCAATGAGTGGGAGTGAGAGATGCAGTAAATATGGATTAGTGGATCGGAAATGAGATGGTCGTATCCCAAAAGAAAATACTGTCGTTTCCATGGAAACGTTACTCGATTTAGAAGGAAATGTCTTAGAACACATAGTATTTCATAGCGACGCAATTTCCGTGTGAATTCGTCATCGTCAATGAGTGGGAGTGAGGGATGCAGTAAAGAAGGATTAGTGGATCGGAAATGTGGTTGTCGTATCCCAAAAGAAAATCCAGTCGTTTCCATAGAAACGTTAATCCATTTAGAAGGAAATGTCTTAGAACACATAGTAATTCATAGCGACGCAATTTCCATGTGAATTCGTCAATGAGTGGGAGTGAGGGATGCTGTAAAGAAGGGTTAGTGGATCGAAAATGAGATTGTCGTATCCCAAAAGAAAATCCTGTCGTTTCCATAGAAACGTTACTCGATTTAGAAGGAGAAGTCATAGAACCCATAGTATTTCATAGCGACGCAATTTCCGTGTGAATTCGTCAATGAGTGGGAGTGAGGGAACAGTAAAGATGGATTAGTGGATCGGAAATGAGATTGTCGTATCCCAAAAGAAAATCCTGGTGTTTCCATAGAAACGTTACTCGATTTTGAAGGAAATGTCTTAGAACACATAGTATTTCATAGCGACGCAATTTCCGTGTGAATTCGTCATCGTCAATAAGTGGGAGTGAGGGATGCAGTAAAGAAGGATTAGTGGATCGGAAATGAGATTGTCGTATCCCAAAAGAAAATCCTGTAGTTTACATAGTCATGTTACTCGATTTAGAAGGAAATGTCTTAGAACACGTTGTATTTCATAGCTACGCAATTTCCGTGGTAAATCGTCAATGTGGGGGAGCTAGGGATGCAATAAAGAAGGAATAGTGCATCGAGAAATAGATACTCGTATCGCAAAAGAAAAGCCAGTCGTTTCCACAGAAACGATACTCGATTTAGAAGGAGAAGTCTTAGAACACATAGTATATCATAGCGACGCAATTTCCGTGTGAATTCGTCAATGAGTGGGAGTGAGGGATGCAGTAAAGAAGGATTAGTGGATCGGAAATGACATTGTCGTATCCCAAAAGAAACTCCTGTCGTTTCCATAGAAACGTTACTCGATTTAGAAGGAGAAGTCATAGAACCCAATGTATTTTATAGCGACGCAATTTCCGTGTGAATTCGTCAATGAGTGGGAGTGAGGGATGCAGTAAAGATGGATTAGTGGATCGGAAATGAGATTCTCGTATCCCAAAGGAAAATCCTGTCGTTTCCATAGAAACGTTACTCGATTTAGAAGGAAATGTCTTAGAACACATAGTATTTCATAGCGACCCAATTTCCGTGTGAATTCGTCAATGAGTGGGAGTGAGGGATGCAGTAAAGAAGGATAAGTGGATCGGAAATGAGATTGTCGTATCCCAAAAGAAAATTCTGTCATTTCCATAGAAACGTTACTCGACGTAGAAGGAGAAGTCATAGAACACATAGTATTCCATAGCGACGTAATTTCCGTGTGCATTCGTCAATGAGTGGGAGTGAGGGATGCAGTAAAGAAGGATTAGTGGATCGGAAATGAGATTGTCGTATCACAAAAGAAAATTCTGTCGATTCCATAGAAACGTTACTCGATTTAGAAGGAGATGTCATAGAACCCATAGTATTTCATAGCGGTGCAATTTCCGTGTGAGTTCGTCAATGAGTGGTAGTGAGGGATGCAGTAAAGTAGGATAAGTGGATCGTAAATGAGATTATCGTATCCCAAAAGAAAATCCTGTCATTTCCATAGAAACGTTACTCGACTTAGAAGGAGAAGTCATAGAACCCACAGTATTTCATAACGACGTAATTTCCGTGTGCATTCGTCAATGAGTGGGAGTGAGGGATGCAGCAAAGAAGGATTAGTGGATCGGAAATGTGGTTGTCGTATCCCAAAAGAAAATCCAGTCGTTTCCATAGAAACGTTACTCCATTTAGAAGGAAATGTCTTAGAACACATAGTATTTCATAGCGACGCAATTTCCGTGTGAATTCGTCATCGTCAATGAGTGGGAGTGAGGGATGCAGTAAAGAAGGATTAGTGGATCGGAAATGAGATTGTCGTATCCCAAAAGAAAATCCTGTCGTTTCCATAGTCATGTTACTCGATTTAGAAGGAAATGTCTTAGTACACATTGTATTTCATAGCGACGCAATTTCCGTGGTAAATCGTCAATGTGAGGGAGCTAGGGATGCAATAAAGAAGGAATAGTGCATCGAGAAATAGATACTCGTATCGCAAAAGAAAAGCCAGTCGTTTCCATAGAAACGATACCCGATTCAGAAGGAGAAGTCTTAGAACACATAGTATATCATAGCGACGCAATTTCCGTGTGAATTCGTCAATGAGTGGGAGTGAGGGGTGCAGTAAAGAAGGATTAGTGGATCGGAAATGTGATTGTCGTATCCCAAAAGAAAATCCTGTCGTTTCCATAGAAACATTACTCGATGTAGAAGGAGAAGTCATAGAACCCATGGTATTTCATAGCGACGCAATTTCCGTGTGAATTCGTCAATGAGTGGTGGTGAGGGATGCAGTAAAGAAGGATTAGTGGATCGGAAATGTGATTGTCGTATCCCAAAAGAAAATCCTGTCGTTTTCATAGAAACGTTACTCGATTTAGAAGGAAATGCCTTAGAACACATAGTATTTCATAGCGACGCAATTTCCGTGTGAATTCGTCAATGAGTGGGAGTGAGGGATGCGGTAAAGAAGGATTAGTGGATCGGAAATGTGATTGTCGGTTCCCAAAAGAAAATCCTGTCTTTTCCATAGAAACGTTACTCGAATTTAGAAGGAAATGTCTTAGAACACATTGTATTTCATAGCGACGCACTTTCCGTGTGAATTCGTCAATGTGTGGGAGTGAGGGATGCAGTAAAGAAGGATTAGTGGATCGGAGATGAGATTGTCGTATCCCAAAAGAAAATCCTGTCGTTTCCATAGTCATGTTACTCGATTTAGAAGGAAATGTCTTAGAACACATTGTATTTCAGAGCGACGCAATTTCCGTGGTAAATCGTCAATGTGAGGGAGCTAGGGATGCAATAAAGAAGGAATAGTGCATCGAGAAATAGATACTCTTATCGCAGAAGAAAAGCCAGTCGTTTATATAGAAACGATACTCGATTTAGAAGGAGAAGTCTTAGAACACATAGTATATCATAGAGACGCAATTTCCGTGTGAATTCGTCAATGAGTCGGAGTGAGGGATGCAGTAAAGAAGGATTAGTGGATCGGAAATGTGATTGTCGTATCCCAAAATAAAATCCTGTCGTTTCCATAGAAACGTTACTCGATTTAGAAGTAGAAGTCATAGAACACATAGTATTTCATAGCGACTCAATTTCTGTGTTAATTCGTCAATGTGAGGGAGCCAGGGATGCAATAAAGAAGGAATAGTGCATCGAGAAGGAGATACTCGTATCGCAAAGCAGAAGCCAGTCGTTTCCATAGAAACGATACTCGATTTACAAGGAGAAGTCTTAGAACATATAGTATTTCATAGCGACGCAATTTCCGTGTGAATTCGTCAACGAGTGGGAGTGAGGGATGCAGTAAAGAAGGATTAGTGGATCGGAAATGTGATTGTCGTATCCCAAAAGAAAATCCTGTCGTTTCCATAGAAACGTTACTCAGCTTAAAGGAAATGTCTTAGAACACATAGTATTTCATAGCGACGCAATTTCCGTTGTGAATTCGTCAATGAGTGGGAGTGAGGGATGCAGTAAAGAAGGATTAGTGGATCGGAAATGAAATTGTCGTATCCCAAAAGAAATCCTGTCGTTTCCATAGAAACGTTACTCGATTTAGAAGGAAATGTCTTAGAACATATAGTATATCATAGCGACGCAATTTCCGTGTGAATTCGTCAATGAGTGGGACTGAGGGATGCACTAAAGAAGGATAAGTGGATCGGAAATGAGATTGTCGTATCCCAAAAGAAAATCCTGTCGTTTCCATAGAAACGTTACTCGATTTAGAAGGACAAGTCATAGAACCCATAGTATTTCATAGCAACGCAATTTCCGTGTGAATTCGTCAATGAGTGGGAGTGAGGGATGCAGTAAAGAAAGATTAGTGGTTCGGAAATGAGATTGTCGTATCCCAAAAGAAAATCCTGTCGATTCCATAGAAACGTTACTCGATTTAGAAGGAGAAGTCATAGAACCCATAGTATTTCATAGCGACGCATTTTCCGTGTGAATTCTTCAATGAGTGGTAGTGAGGGATGCAGTGAAGAAGGATTATTGGATCGGAAATGTGATTGTCGTATCCCAAAAGAAAATCCTGTCGTTTCCATAGAAACGTTACTCGATTTAGAAGGAAATGTCTTAGAACACATAGTATTTCATAGCGACGCAATTTCCGTGTGAATTCGTCAATGTGTGGGAGTGAGGAATGCAGTAAAGAAGGATTACTGGATCGGAAATGAGATTGTCGTATCCCAAAAGAAAATCCTGTCGTTTGCATTGAAACGTTACTCGATTTAGAAGGAGAAGTCATAGAACCCATAGTATTTCATAGCGACGCAATTTCCGTGTGAATTCGTCAATGAGTGGGAGTGAGGGATGCAGTTAAGATGGATTAGTGGATCGGAAATGTGATTGTCGGTTCCCAAAAGAAAATCCTGTCGTTTCCATAGAAACGTTACTTGATTTTGAAGGAAATGTCTTAGAACACATAGTATTTCATAGCGACGCAATTTCCGTGTGATTTCGTCAACGTGTGGAAGTGAGGGATGCAGTAAAGAAGGATTAGTGGATCGGAAATGTGATTGTCGTATCCCAAAAGAAAATCCTGTTGTTTCCATAGAAACGTTACTCGATTTAGAAGGTAATGTCTTAGAACACATAGTATTTCATATCGACGCAATTTCCGTGTGAATTCGTCATGAGTGGGAGTGAGGGATGCTGTAAAGAAGGATTAGTGGATCGGAAATGAGATTGTCGTATCACAAAAGAAAATCCTGTCGTTTCCATAGAAACGTTGCTCGATTTAGAAGGAGAACTCATAGAACCCATAGTATTTCATAGCGATGCAATTTCCGTGTGAATTCGTCATCCTCAATGAGTGGGAGTGAGGGATGCGGTAAAGAAGGATTTGTGGATCGGAAATGAGATTGTCGTATCCCAAAAGAAAATCCTGTCGTTTCCATAGAAACGTTACTCGATTTAGAAGGAAATGTCTTAGAACACATAGTATTTCATAGCGACGCAATTTTCGTGTGAATTCGTCATCCTCAATGAGTGGGAGTGAGGGATGCGGTAAAGAAGGATTTGTGGATCGGAAATGAAATTGTCGTATCCCCAAAGAAAATCCTGTCGTTTCCATAGTCACGTTACTCGATTTAGAAGGAAATGTCTTAGAACACATAGTATTTCATAGCGACGCAATTTCCGTGTTGGTTCGTCAATGCGAGGGAGCTAGGGATGCAATAAAGATGGAATAGTGCATCGAGAAGGAGATACTCTTGTCGCAAAAGTAAAGCAAGTCGTTTCCATAGAAACGATACTCGATTTAGAAGGAGAAGTCATAGAACCCATAGTATTTCATTGCGACCCAATTGCTGTGTTAATTCGTCAATGTGTGGGAGTAAGGGATGCAGTAAAGAAGGATTAGTTGATCTGAAATGTGATTGTCGTATCCCAAATGAAAATCCTGTCGTTTCCATAGAAACGTTACTCGATTGAAAGGAAATGTCTTAGAACACATAGTATTTCATAGCGACGCAATTTCCGTGTGAATTCGTCAATGAGTGGGAGTGAGGGATGCTGTAAAGAAGGGTTAGTGGATCGAAAATGAGATTGTCGTATCCCAAAAGAAAATCCTGTCGTTTCCATAGAAACGTTACTCGATTTAGAAGGAAATGTCTTAGAACACATTGTATTTCATAGCGACGCAATTTCCGTGGTAAATCGTCAATGTGAGGGAGCTAGGGATGCAATAAAGAAGGAATAGTGCATCGAGAAATAGATACTCTTATCGCAAAAGAAAAGCCAGTCGTTTGTATAGAAACGATGCTCGATTTAGAAGGAGAAGTCTTAGAACACATAATATATCATAGAGACGCAATTTCCGTGTGAATTCGTCAATGAGTGGGAGTGAGGGATGCAGTAAAGAAGGATTAGTGGATCGGAAATGAGATTGTCGTATCCCAAAAGAAAATCCTGTCGTTTCCATAGTCATGTTATTCGATTTAGAAATAAATGTCTTAGAACACATTGTATTTCATAGCGACGCAATTTCCGTGGTAAATCGTCAATGTGAGGGAGCTAGGGATGCAATAAAGAAGGAATAGTGCATCGAGAAATAGATACTCTTATCGCAAAAGAAAAGCCAGTCGTTTATATTGAAACGATACTCGATTTAGAAGGAGAAGTCTTAGAACACATAGTATATCATAGAGACGCAATTTCCGTGTGAATTCGACAATGAGTGGTAGTGAGGGATGCAGTAAAGAAGGATTAGTGGATCGGAAATGTGATTGTCGTATCCCAAAATAAAATCCTGTCGTTTCCATAGAAACGTTACTCGATTTAGAAGTAGAAGTCATAGAACACATAGTATTTCAAAGCGACTCAATTTCTGTGTTAATTCGTCAATGTGAGGGAGCTAGGGATGCAATAAAGAAGGAATAGTTCATCGAGAAGGAGATACTCGTATCGCAAAAGAGAAGCCAGTCGTTTCCATAGAAACGATACTCGATTTAGAAGGAGAAGTCTTAGAACACATAGTATCTCATAGCGACGCAATTTCCGTGTGAATTCTTCAACGAGTGGGAGTGAGGGATGCAGTAAAGAAGGATTAGTGGATCGGAAATGTGATTGTCGTATCCCAAAGGAAAATCCTGTCGTTGCCATAGAAACGTTACTCGATTTTAAGGAAATGTCTTAGAACACACAGTATTTCATAGCGACGCAATTTCCGTGTGACTTCGTCTATGAGTGGGAGTGAGGGATGCAGTAAAGAAGGATTAGTGGATCGGAAATGAGATAGTCGTATCCCAAAAGAAAATCCTGTCGTTTCCATAGAAACGTTAGTCGATTTAGAAGGAAATGTCATAGACCCCATAGTATTTCATTGCGACGCAATTGCTGTGTTAATTCGTCAATGAGTCGGAGTGAGGGATGCAGTAAAGAAGGATTAGTGGAACGGTAATGAGATTGTCGTATCCCAAAAGAAAATCCTGTCGTTTCCATAGAAACGTTACTCGATTTAGAAGAAGAAGTCATAGAACCCATAGTATTTCATAGCGACGCAATTTCCGTGTGAATTCGTCAATGAGTGGGAGTGAGGGATGCAGTAAAGAAAGATTAGTGGATCGGAAATGAGATTGTCGTATCCCAAAAGAAAATCCTGTCGATTCCATAGAAACGTTACTCGATTTAGAAGGAGAAGTCATAGAACCCATAGTAATTCATAGCGACGCAATTTCCGTGTGAATTCTTCAATGAGTGGTAGTGAGGGATGCAGTAAAGAAGGATTATTGGATCGGAAATGTGATTGTCGTATCCCAAAAGAAAATCCTGTCGTTTCCATAGAAACGTTACTCGATTTAGAAGGAAATGTCTTAGAACACATAATATTTCATAGCGACGCAATTTCCGAGTGAATTCGTCAATGTGTGGGAGTGAGGAATGCAGTAAAGAGGGATTACTGGATCGGAAATGAGATTGTCGTATCCCAAAAGAAAATCCTGCCGTTTCCATAGAAACGTTACTCGATTTAGAAGGAGAAGTCATAGAACCCATAGTATTTCATAGCGACGCAATTTCCGTGTGAATTCGTCAATGAGTGGGAGTGAGGGATGCAGTAAAGATGGATTAGTGGATCGGAAATGTGATTGTCGGTTCCCAAAAGAAAATCCTGTCGTTTCCATAGAAACGTTACTCGATTTAGAAGGAAATGTCTTAGAACACATAGTATTTCATAGCGACGCAATTTCCGTGTGATTTCGTCAATGTTTGGGAGTGAGGGATGCAGTAAAGAAGGATTAGTGGATCGGAAATGTGATTGTCGTATCCCAAAAGAAAATCCTGTTGTTTCCATAGAAACGTTACTCGATTTAGAAGGTAATGTCTTAGAACACATATTATTTCATAGCGACGCAATTTCCGTGTGAATTCGTCATTCTCAATGAGTGGGAGTGAGGGATGCCGGTAAAGAAGGATTAGTGGATCGGAAATGAGATTGTCGTATCCCAAAAGCAAATCCTGTCGTTTCCATAGTCACGTTACTCGATTTAGAAGGATATGTCTTAGAACACATAGTATTTCATAGCGACGCAATTTCCGTGTTGGTTCGTCAAGTGTGAGGGAGCTAGGGATGCAATAAAGAAGGAATAGTGCATCGAGAAGCAGATCATCGTGTCGCAAAAGTAAAGCCAGTCGTTTCCATAGAAACGATACTCGATTTAGAGGAGAAGTCATAGAACCCATAGTATTACATTGCGACCCAATTGCTGTGTTAATTCGTCATGTGTGGGAGTGAGGGGTGCAGTAAAGAAGGATTAGTTGATCGAAATGTGATTGTCCGTATCCCAAATGAAAATACTGTCGTTTCCATAGAAACGTTACTCGATAGAAAGGAAATGTCTTAGAACACATAGTATTTCATAGCGACGCAATTTCCGTGTGAATTCGTCAATGAGTGGGAGTGAGGGATGCAGTAAGGAGGGATTAGTGGATCGGAAATGTGATTGTCGTATCCCGAAAGGAAGTCATGTTGTTTCCATAGAAACGTTACTCGATTTAGAAGAAAATGTCTTAGAACACATAGTATTTTAATAGCGACGCAATTTCCGTGTGAATTCGTCAATGAGTGGAGTGAGGGATGCAGTAAAGAAGGATTAGTGGATCGGAAATGAGATTGTCGTATCCCAAAAAAATTTCCTGTCGTTTCCATAGAAACCGTTACTCGATTTAGGAAGGAAATGTCTGAGAACACATAGTATTTCATAGCGACGCAATTTCCGTGTGAATTCGTCAATGAGTGGGAGTGAGGGATGCAGTAAAGAAGGGATTAGTGGATCGGAAATGAGATTGTCGTATCCCAAAAGAAAATCCTGTCGTTTCCATAGAAACGTTACTCGATTTAGGAAGGAGAAGTCATAGAACCCATAGTATTTCATAGCGACGCAATTTCCGTGTGAATCCGTCAATGAGTGGGAGTGAAGGATGCAGTAAAGAAGTACTGTTGGGATCGGAAATGAGATTGTCGTATCCCAAAAGAAAATCCTGTCGTTTCCATAGAAACGTTACTCGATTTAGAAGGAAATGTCTTAGAACACATAGTATTTCATAGCGTCTCAATTTCTGTGTTAATTCGTGATTGTGAGGGAGCTAGGGATGCAATAAAGAAGGGAATAGAGCATCGAGAAGTAGATACACGTATCGCAAAAGAAAAGCCAGTCGTTTCCATAGAAACGATACACGATTTAGAAGGAGAAGTCTTAGAACACATTGTATTTCATAGCGACGCAATTTCCGTGTGAATTCGTCAACGAGTGGGAGTGAGGGGATGCAGTAAAGAAAGATTAGTGGATCGGAAATGAGATTGTCGTATCCCAAAAGAAAATCATGTCGTTTCCGTAGAAACGTTACTCGATTTAGAAGGAAATGTCTTAGAACACATAGTATTTCATAGCGACGCAATTTCCGTGTGAATTCGTCAATGTGTGGGAGTGAGGGATGCAATAAAGAAGGATTAGTGGATCGGAAATGTGATTGTCGTATCCCAAAAGAAAATCCTGTCGTTTCCACAGAAACGTTACTCGATATAGAAGGAAATGTCTTAGAACACATAGTATGTCATAGTGACGCAATTTCCGTGTGAATTCGTCAATGTGTGGGAGTGAGGGATGCAGTAAAGAAGGATTAGTGGATCGGAAATGAGATTGTCGTATCCCAAAAGAAAATCCTGTCGTTTCCGTAGAAACGTTACTCGATTTAGAAGGAAATGTCTTAGAACACATAGCATTTCATAGCGACGCAATTTCCGTGTGAATTCGTCAATGTGTGGGAGTGAGGGATGCAGTAAAGAAGGATTAGTGGATCGGAAATGTGATTGTCGTATCCCAAAAGAAAATCCTGTCGTTTCCACAGAAACGTTACTCGATTTAGAAGGAGAGGACATAGAACACATAGAATTTCATAGCGACTCAATTTCTGTGTTAATTCGTCAATGTGAGGGAGCTAGGGATGCAATAAAGAAGGAATAGTGCATCGAGAAGGAGATACTCGTATCGCAAAAGAAAATCCTGTCGTCTCCGTAGTTACGTTAATCGATTTAGAAGAAAATGTCTTAGAACACATAGTATTTCATAGCGACGCAATTTCCGTGTGAATTTGTCAATGTGTGGGAGTGAGGGATGCAGTAAAGAAGGATTAGTGGATCGGAAAAGAGATTGTCGTATCCCAAAACAAAATCCTGTCGTTTCCATTGAGACGTTACACGAATTAGAAGGAGAATGCATAGAACCCATAGTATTTCATAGCGACGCAATCCCCGTGTGAATTCATCAATGTGTGGGAGTGAGGGATGCAGTAAAGAAGGATTAGTGGATCGGAAATGTGATTGTCGTATCCCAAAAGAAAATCCTGCCGCTTCCATAGAAACGTTGCTCGATTTAGAAGGAAAAGTCTTAGAACACATAGTATTTCATAGCAACGAATTTTCCGTGTGAATTCGTCAATGTGTGGGAGTGAGGGATGCAGTAAAGAAGGATTAGTGGATCGGAAATGAGATTGTCGTATCCCAAAAGAAAATCCTGTCGTTTCCATAGAAACGTTACTCGATTTAGAAGGAAATGTCATAGAACCCATAGTATTTCATTGCGACGCAATTGCTGTGATAATTCGTCAATGAGTGGGAGTGAGGGATGCAGTAAAGAAGGATTAGTGGATCGGAAATAAGATTGTCGTATCCCAAAAGAAATTCCTGTCGTTTCCATAGAAACGTTGCTCGATTTAGAAGGAAATGTCTTAGAACACACAGTATTTCGTAGCGCCGAATTTTTCGTGTGAATTCGTCAATGTGTGGGAGTGAGGGATGCAGTAAAGAAGGATTAGTGGATCGGAAATGAGATTGTCGTAGCCCAAAAGAAAATCCTGTCGTTTCCATAGAAACGTTATTCGATTTAGAAGCAAATGTCATAGAACCCATAGTTTTTCATTGCGACGCAATTGCTGTGTTAATTCGTCAATGTGTGGGAGTATGGGATGCAGTAAAGAAGGATTAGTGGATCGGAAATGTGATTGCCGTATCCCAAAAGAAAATCCTGTCGTTTCCACAGAAACGTTACTCGATTTAGAAGGAGAGGACATAGAACACATAGTATTTCATAGCGACTCAATTTCTGTGTTAATTCGTCAATGTGAGGGAGCTAGGGATGCAATAAAGAAGGAATAGTGCATCGAGAAGGAGATACTCGTATCGCAAAAGAAAATCCTGCCGTCTCCGTAGTAACGTTAATCGATTTAGAAGGAAATGTCTTAGAACACATTGTATTTCATAGCGACGCAATTTCCGTGGTAAATCGTCAATGTGAGGGAGCTAGGGATGCAATAAAGAAGGAATAGTGCATCGAGAAATAGATACTCTTATCGCAAAAGAAAAGCCAGTCGTTTGTATAGAAACGATGCTCGATTTAGAAGGAGAAGTCTTAGAACACATAATATATCATAGAGACGCAATTTCCGTGTGAATTCGTCAATGAGTGGGAGTGAGGGATGCAGTAAAGAAGGATTAGTGGATCGGAAATGAGATTGTCGTATCCCAAAAGAAAATCCTGTCGTTTCCATAGTCATGTTATTCGATTTAGAAATAAATGTCTTAGAACACATTGTATTTCATAGCGACGCAATTTCCGTGTGACTTCGTCTATGAGTGGGAGTGAGGGATGCAGTAAAGAAGGATTAGTGGATCGGAAATGAGATTGTCGTATCCCAAAAGAAAATCCTGTCGTTTCTATAGAAACGTTAGTCGATTTAGAAGGAAATGTCATAGACCCCATAGTATTTCATTGCGACGCAATTGCTGTGTTAATTTGTCAATGAGTCGGAGTGAGGGATGCAGTAAAGAAGGATTAGTGGAACGGTAATGAGATTGTCGTATCCCAAAAGAAAATCCTGTCGTTTCCATAGAAACGTTACTCGATTTAGAAGGAGAAGTCATAGAACCCATAGTATTTCATAGCGACGCAATTTCCGTGTGAATTCGTCAATGAGTGGGAGTGAGGGATGCAGTAAAGAAAGATTAGTGGATCGGAAATGAGATTGTCGTATCCCAAAAGAAAATCCTGTCGATTCCATATAAACGTTACTCGATTTAGAAGGAGAAGTCATAGAACCCATAGTAATTCATAGCGACGCAATTTCCGTGTGAATTCTTCAATGAGTGGTAGTGAGGGATGCAGTAAAGAAGGATTATTGGATCGGAAATGTGATTGTCGTATCCCAAAAGAAAATCCTGTCGTTTCCATAGAAACGTTACTCGATTTAGAAGGAAATGTCTTAGAACACATAATATTTCATAGCGACGCAATTTCCGAGTGAATTCGTCAATGTGTGGGAGTGAGGAATGCAGTTAAGAGGGATTACTGGATCGGAAATGAGATTGTCGTATCCCATAAGAAAATCCTGCCGTTTCCATAGAAACGTTACTCGATTTAGAAGGAGAAGTCATAGAACCCATAGTATTTCATAGCGACGCAATTTCCGTGTGATTTCGTCAATGTTTGGGAGTGAGGGATGCAGTAAAGAAGGATTAGTGGATCGGAAATGTGATTGTCGTATCCCAAAAGAAAATCCTGTTGTTTCCATAGAAACGTTACTCGATTTAGAAGGTAATGTCTTAGAACACATATTATTTCATAGCGACGCAATTTCCGTGTGAATTCGTCATTCTCAATGAGTGGGAGTGAGGGATGCGGTAAAGAACGATTAGTGGATCGGAAATGAGATTGTCGTATCCCAAAAGCAAATCCTGTCGTTTCCATAGTCACGTTACTCGATTTAGAAGGATATGTCTTAGAACACATAGTATTTCATAGCGACGCAATTTCCGTGTTGGTTCGTCAATGTGAGGGAGCTAGGGATGCAATAAAGAAGGAATAGTGCATCGAGAAGCAGATCATCGTGTCGCAAAAGTAAAGCCAGTCGTTTCCATAGAAACTATACTCGATTTAGAGGGAGAAGTCATAGAACCCATAGTAATTCATTGCGACCCAATTGCTGTGTTAATTCGTCATGTGTGGGAGTGAGGGATGCAGTAAAGAAGGATTAGTGGATCGGAAATGTGATTGTCGTATCCCAAATGAAAATACTGTCGTTTCCATAGAAACGTTACTCGATAGAAAGGAAATGTCTTAGAACACATAGTATTTCATAGCGACGCAATTTCCGTGTGAATTCGTCAATGAGTGGGAGTGAGGGATGCAGTAAGGAGGGATTAGTGGATCGGAAATGTGATTGTCGTATCCCGAAAGGAAGTCATGTTGTTTCCATAGAAACGTTACTCGATTTAGAAGGAAATGTCTTAGAACACATAGTATTTCATAGCGTCTCAATTTCTGTGTTAATTCGTGATTGTGAGGGAGCTAGGGATGCAATAAAGAAGGAATAGAGCATCGAGAAGTAGATACACGTATCGCAAAAGAAAAGCCAGTCGTTTCCATAGAAACGATACACGATTTAGAAGGAGAAGTCTTAGAACACATAGTATTTCATAGCGACGCAATTTCCGTGTAAATTCGTCAACGAGTGGGAGTGAGGGATGCAGTAAAGAAAGATTAGTGGATCGGAAATGTGATTGTCGTATCCCAAAAGAAAATCATGTCGTTTCCGTAGAAACGTTACTCGATTTAGAAGGAAATGTCTTAGAACACATAGTATTTCATAGCGACGCAATTTCCGTGTGAATTCGTCAATGTGTGGGAGTGAGGGATGCAGTAAAGAAGGATTAGTGGATCGGAAATGTGATTGTCGTATCCCAAAAGAAAATCCTGTCGTTTCCACAGAAACGTTACTCGATATAGAGGGAAATGTCTTAGAACACATACTATGTCATAGTGACGCAATTTCCGTGTGAATTCGTCAATGTGTGGGAGTGAGGGATGCAGTAAAGAAGGATTAGTGGATCGGAAATGAGATTGTCGTATCCCAAAAGAAAATCCTGTCGTTTCCGTAGAAACGTTACTCGATTTGGAAGGAAATGTCTTAGAACACATAGCATTTCATAGCGACGCAATTTCCGTGTGAATTCGTCAATGTGTGGGAGTGAGGGATGCAGTAAAGAAGGATTAGTGGATCGGAAATGTGATTGTCGTATCCCAAAAGAAAATCCTGTCGTTTCCACAGAAACGTTACTCGATTTAGAAGGAGAGGACATAGAACACATAGAATTTCATAGCGACTCAATTTCTGTGTTAATTCGTCAATGTGAGGGAGCTAGGGATGCAATATAGAAGGAATAGTGCATCGAGAAGGAGATACTCGTATCGCAAAAGAAAATCCTGTCGTCTCCGTAGTTACGTTAATCGATTTAGAAGGAAATGTCTTAGAACACATAGTATTTCATAGCGACGCAATTTCCGTGTGAATTTGTCAATGAGTGGGCGTGAGGGATGCAGTAAAGAGGGATTAGTGGATCGGAAATGTGATTGTCGTATCCCGAAAGAAAATCCTGTTGTTTCCATAGAAACGTTACTCGATTTAGATGGAGAAGTCATAGAACACATAGTATTTCATAGCGACGCCATTTCCGTGTGAATTCGTCAATGAGTCGGACTGAGGGATGCAGTAAAATAGGATTAGTGGATCGGAAATGAGATTGTCGTATCCCAAAAGAAAATCCTGTCGTTTAAATAGAAACGTTACTCGACTTTGAAGGAGAAGTCATAGAACACATAGTATTTCATTGCGACGCAATTTCCGTGGTAATTCGTCAAAGTGAGGGAGTGAGGGATGCAATAAAGAAGGAATAGTGCATCGAGAAGGAGATACTCGTATCGCAAAAGAAAAGCCAGTCGTTTCGATAGAAACGATACTCGATTTAGAAGGAGAAGTCTTAGAACACACAGTATTGCATAGCGACGTAATTTCCGTGTGAAATCGTCAATGTGTGGGAGTGAGGGATGCAGTAAAGAAGGATTAGTGGATTGGAAATGTGATTGTCGTATCCCAAAAGAAAATCCCGTCGTTTCCATAGAAACGTTTCTCGATTTAGAAGGAAATGTCTTAGAACACATAGTATTTCATAGCGACGCAATTTCCTTGTGAATTCATCAATATGTGGGAGTGAGGGATGCAGTAAAGAAGGATTAGTGGATCGGAAATGTGATTGTCGTATCCCAAAAGAAAATCCTGTCGTTTCCATAGAAACGATACACGATTTTGAAGGAGAAGTCATAGAACCCAAAGTATTTCATTGTGACGCAATTGCTGTGTTAATTCGTCAATGTGTGGGAGTGAGGGATGCAGCAAAGAAGGATTAGTGGATCGGAAATGTGATTGTCGTATCCCAAAAGAAAATCCTGTCGATTCCATAGGAACGTTACTCGATTTAGAAGGAAATGTCTTAGAACACATTGTATTTCATAGCGACGCAATTTCCGTGTGATTCGTCAATGTGTGGGAGTGGGGGATGCAGCAAAGAAGGATTAGTGGATCGGAAATGTGATTGTCGTATCCCAAAAGAAAATCCTGTCGTTTCCATAGAAACGTTACTCGATTTAGAAGGAAATGTCTTAGAACACATAGTATTTCATAGCGACGCAATTTCCGTGTGAATTCGTCATTGTGAGGGAGCTAGGGATGCAATAAAGAAGGAATAGTGCATCGAGAAGGAGATACTCGTATCGCAAAAGAAAAGCCAGTCGTTTCCATAGAAACGATACACGAATTAGAAGGAGAAGTCTCAGAACACATAGTATTTCATAGCGACGCAATTTCCGTGTGAATTCGTCAATGAGTGGGAGTGAGGGATGTAGTAAAGAAGGATTAGTGGATCGGAAATGTGACTGCCATATCCCAAAAGAAAATCCAGTCGCTTCCATAGAAACGTTACTCGATTTAGAAGGAGAAGTCATAGAACCCATAGTTTTTCATAGCGACGTAATTTCCGTGTGCATTCGTCAATGAGTGGGAGTGAGGGATGCAGTAAAGAAGGATTAGTGGATCGGAAATGAGATTGTCGTATCCCAAAAGAAAATCCTGTCGTCTCCATAGAAACGTTACTCGATTTAGAACGAAATGTCTTAGAACACATAGTATTTCATAGCGACGCAATTTCCGTGTGAATTCGTCAATGTGTGGGAGTGAGGAATGCAGTAAAGAAGGATTAGTGGATCGGAAATGTGATTGTCGTATCCCAGAAGAAAATCCTGTCGTTTATATAGAAACGTTACTCGATTTAGAAGGAGAAGACATAGAACACATAGTATTTCATAGCGACTCAATTTCTGTGTTAATTCGTCAATGTGAGGGAGCTAGGGATGCAATAAAGATGGAAGAGTGCATCGAGAATGAGATACTCGTATCGCAAAAGAAAATCCTGTCGTTACCATAGAAACGTTACTCGATTTAGAAGGAAATGACTTTGAACACATAGTATTTCATTGCGACGCAGTTTCCGTGTGAATTCGTCAATGAGTGGGAGTGAGGGATGCAGTAAAGAAGGATTAGTGGATCGGAAATGAGATTGTCGTATCCCAAAAGAAAATCCTGTCGTTTCCATTGAGACGTTACACGATTTAGAAGGAGAAGTCATAGAATCCATAGTATTTCATAGCAACGCAATTTCCGTGTGAATTCGTCAATGTGTGGGAGTGAGGGATGCAGTAAAGAAGGATTAGTGGATCGGAAATGAGATTGTCGTATCCCAAGAGAAAATCCTGTCGTTTCCATAGAAACGTTACTCGATTTAGAAGGAGAAGTCATAGAACCCATAGTATTTCATAGCGACGCAATTTCCGTGTGAATTCGTCAATGAGTGGGAGTGAGGGATGCAGTAAAGAAGGATTAGTGGATCGGAAATGAGATTGTCGTATCCCAAAAGAAAATCCTGTCGTTTCCATAGAAACGTTACTCGATTTAGAAGGAAATGTCTTAGAATCATAGTATTTCATAGCGACGAATTTTCCGTGTGAATTCGTCAATGTGTGGGAGTGAGGGATGCAGTAAAGAAGGATTAGTGGATCGGAAATGAGATTTTCGTATCCCAAAAAAAATCCTGTCGTTACCATAGAAACGTTACTCGATTTAGAAGGAAATGTCATAGAACCGATAGTATATCATTGCGACGCAATTGCTGTGTTAATTCGTCAATGAGTGGGAGTGAGGGATGCAGTAAAGAATTAATAGTGGATCGGAAATAAGATTGTCGTATCCCAAAAGAAATTCCTTTTGTTTCCATAGAAACTTTACTCGATTTAGGAGGAAATGTCTTAGAACACATAGTATTTCATAGCGAAGCAATTTCCGTGCGAATTCGTCAATGTGTGGGAGTGAGGGATGCAGTAAAGAAGGATTAGTGGATCGGAAATGAGATTGTCGTATCCCAAAAGAAAATCCTGTCGTTTCCATAGAAACGTTACTCGATTTAGAAGGAAATGTCATAGAACCCATGGTATTACATTGCGACGCAATTGCTGTGTTAATTCGTCAATGATTCGGAGTGAGGGATGCAGTAAAGAAGGATTAGTGGATCGGAAATGAGATTGTCGTATCCCAAAAGAAAATCCTGTCGTTTCCATAGAAACGTTACTCGATTAAGAAGGAAATGTCTTAGAACACATAGTATTTCATAGCGACGCAATTTCCGTGTGAATTCGTCAATGAGTGGGAGTGAGGGATGCAGTAAAGAAGGATTAGTGGATCGGAAATGAGATTGTCGTATCCAAAATGGATATCCTGTCGTTTCCATAGAAACGTTACTCTATTTAGAAGGAGAAGTCATAGAACCCATAGTATTTCATAGCGACGCAATTTCCGTGTGAATTCGTCAATGAGTGGGAGTGAGGGATGCAGTAAAGAATTAATAGTGGATCGGAAATAAGATTGTCGTATCCCAAAAGAAATTCCTTTTGTTTCCATAGAAACTTTACTCGATTTAGGAGGAAATGTCTTAGAACACATAGTATTTCATAGCGAAGCAATTTCCGTGCGAATTCGTCAATGTGTGGGAGTGAGGGATGCAGTAAAGAAGGATTAGTGGATCGGAAATGAGATTGTCGTATCCCAAAAGAAAATCCTGTCGTTTCCATAGAAACGTTACTCGATTTAGAGGGAAATTTCATAGAACCCATGGTATTACATTGCGACGCAATTGCTGTGTTAATTCGTCAATGAGTCGGAGTGAGGGATGCAGTAAAGAAGGATTAGTGGATCGGAAATGAGATTGTCGTATCCCAAAACAAAATCCTGTCGTTTCCATAGAAACGTTACTCGATTAAGAAGGAAATGTCTTAGAACACATAGTATTTCATAGCGACGCAATTTCCGTGTGAATTCGTCAATGAGTGGGAGTGAGGGATGCAGTAAAGAAGGATTAGTGGATCGGAAATGAGATTGTCGTATCCTAAAAGGATTTCCTGTCGTTTCCATAGAAACGTTACTCTATTTAGAAGGAGAAGTCATAGAACCCATAGTATTTCATAGCGACGCAATTTTCGTGTGAATTCGTCAATGAGTGGGAGTGAGGGATGCAGTAAAGAAGGATTAGTGGATCGGAAATGAGATTGTCGTATCCCAAAAGAAAATCCTGTCGTTTCCATAGAAACGTTTATTTGATTTAGAAGGAAATGTCTTAGAAGAATAGTATTTCATAGCGACGCAATTTCCGTGTGAATTCGTCAATGAGTGGGAGTGAGGGAAGCAGTAAAGAAGGATTAGTGGATTGGAAATGTGATTGTCGTATCCCAAAAGAAAATCCTGTCGTTTCCATAGAAACGTTACTCGATTTAGAAGGAGAAGTCATAGAGAACATAGTATTTCATAGCGACGCAATTTCCGTGTGAATTCGTAAATGAGTGGGAGTGAGGGATGCAGTAAAGAAGGATTAGTGGATCGGAAATGTGATTGTCGTATCCCAAAAGAAAATCCTGTCGTTTCCGTAGAAACGTTACTCGATTTAGAAGGAGAAGTCATAGAACCCATAGTATTTCATAGCGATGCAGTTTCCGTGTGAATTCGTCAATGAGTGGGAGTGAGGGATGCAGTAAAGTAGGATTAGTGGATCGGAAATGTGATTGTCGTATCCCAAAAGAAAATCCTGTCGTTTCCATAGAAACGTTACTCGATTTAGAAGGAGAAGTCATAGAGCCCATAGTATTTCATAGCGACGCAATTTCCGTGTGAATTCGTCAATGAGTGGGAGTGAGGGATGCAGTAAAGAAGGATTAGTGGATCGGAAATGTGATTGTCGTATCCCAAAAGAAAATCCTGTCGTTTCCGTAGAAACGTTACTCGATTCAGAAGGAGAAGTCATAGAACCCATAGTATTTCATAGCGACGCAGTTTCCGTGTGAATTCGTCAATGAGTGGGAGTGAGGGATGCAGTAAAGTAGGATTAGTGGATTGGAAATGTGATTGTCGTATCCCAAAAGAAAATCCTGTCGTTTCCATAGAAACGTTACTCGATTTAGATGGAAATGTCTTGAAACACATAGTATTTCATAGCGACGCAATTTCCGTGTGAATTCGTCAATATGTGGGAGTGAGGGATGCAGTAAAGAAGGATTAGTGGATCGGAAATGAGATTGTCGTATCCCCAAAGAAAATCCTGTCGTTTCCATAGAAACGTTACTCGATTTCGAAGGAGAGGTCTTAGAACACATAGTATTTCAGAGCGACGCAATTCCCGTGTGAATTCGTTAATGTGTGGGAGTGAGGGATGCAGTTAAGAAGGATTAGTGGAACGGAAATGTGATTGTCGTAACCCAAAAGAAAATCCTGTCGTTTCCATAGAAACGTTACTCGATTTAGAAGGAGAAGTCATAGAACCCATAGTATTTCATAGCGACGCAATTTCCGTGTGAATTCGTCAATGAGTGGGAGTGAGGGATGCAGTAAAGAAGGATTAGTGGATCGGAAATGAGATTGTCATATCTCAAAAGAAAATCCTGTCGATTCTGTAGAAACGTAACTCGATTTAGAAGGAGATGTCACAGAACCCATAGTATTTCATAGCGACGCAATTTCCGTGTGAATTCGTCAATGTGGAGGAGTGAGGGATGCAGTAAAGAAGGATTAGTGGATCGGAAATGTAATTGTCGTTTCCCAAAAGAAAATTATGTCGTTTCCATAGAAACGTTACTCGATTTAGAAGGAGAAGACATAGAACACATAGTATTTCATAGCGACTCAATTTCTGTGTTAATTCGTCAATGTGAGGGAGCTAGGGATGCAATAAAGAAGGAATAGTGCATCGAGAAGGAGATACTCGTATCGCAAAAAAAAATCCTGTCGTTACCATAGAAACGATACTCGATTTAGAAGGAGAAGTCATAGAACCCATAACATTTCATAGCGACGCAATTTCCGTGTGAATTCGTCAATGAGTGGGGGTGAGGGATGCAGTAAAGAAGGATTAGTGGATCGGAAATGAGATTGTCGTATCACAAAAGAAAATCCTGTCGTTTCCATTGACACGTTACACGATGTAGAAGGAGAAGTCATAGAACCCATAGTATATCATAGCAACGATATTTCCGTGTGAATTCGTCAATGTGTGGGAGTGAGGGATGCAGTAAAGAAGGATTAGTGGATCGGAAATGTGATTGTCGTATCCCAATAGAAAATCCTGTCGTTTCCATAGAAACGTTACTCTATTTAGAAGGAGAAGTCATAGAACCCATAGTATTTCATAGCGACGCAATTTCCGTGTGAATTCGTCAATGAGTGGGAGTGAGGGATGCAGTAAAGAAGGATTAGTGGATCGGAAATGAGATTGTCGTATCCCAAAAGAATATCCTGTCGTTGCCACAGAAACGTTACTCGATTTGGAAGGAAATGTCTTAGAACACATAGTTTTTCATGGCGACGAATTTTCCGTGTGAATTCGTCAATGTGTGGGAGTGAGGGATGCAGCAAAGAAGGATTAGTGGATCGGAAATGAGATTGTCGTATCCCAAAAGAAAATCCTGTCGTTACCATAGAAACGTTACTTGATTTAGAAGGAAATGTCATAGAACCCATAGTATATCATTGCGACGCAATTGCTGTGTTAATTCGGCAATGAGTGGGAGTGAGGGATGCAGTAAAGAAGGATTAGTGGATCAAAAATAAGATTGTCGTATCCCAAAAGAAATTCCTGTCGTTTCCATAGAAACGTTACTCGATTTAGGAGGAAATGTCTTAGAACACACAGTATTTCATAGCGACGCTATTTCCGTGCGAATTCGTCAATGTGTGGGAGTGAGGGATGCAGTAAAGAAGGATTAGTGGATCGGAAATGAGATTGTCGTATCATAAAAGAAAATCCTGTCGTTTCCATAGAAACGTTACTCGATTTAGAAGGAAATGTCATAGAACCCATAGTATTTCATTGCGACGCAATTGCTGTGTTAATTCGTCAATGAGTCGGAGTGAGGGATGCAGTAAAGAAGGATTAGAGGATCGGAAATGAGATTGTCGTATCCCAAAAGAAAATCCTGTCGTTTCCATTGAAACGTTACTCGATTAAGAAGGAAATGTCTTAGAACACATAGTATTTCATAGCGACGCAATTTCCGTGTGAATTCGTCAATGAGTGGGAGTGAGGGATGCAGTAAAGAAGGATTAGTGGATCGGAAATGAGATTGTCGTATCCTAAAAGGAAATCCTGTCGTTTCCATAGAAACGTTACTCTATTTAGAAGGAGAAGTCATAGAACCCATAGTATTTCATAGCGACGCAATTTCCGTGTGAATTCGTCAATGAGTGGGAGTGAGGGATGCAGTAAAGAAGGATTAGTGGATCGGAAATGAGATTGTCGTATCCCAAAAGAAAATCCTGTCGTTTCCATAGAAACGTTACTCGATTTAGAAGGAAATGTCTTAGAACACATAGTATTTCATAGCGACGCAATTTCCGTGTGAACTCGTCAATGAGTGGGAGTGAGGGATGCAGTAAAGAAGGATTAGTGGATTGGAAATGTGATTGTCGTATCCCAAAAGAAAATCCTGTCGTTTCCATAGAAACGTTACTCGATTTAGAAGGAGAAGTCATAGAACCCATAGTATTTTATAGCGACGCAATTTCCGTGTGAATTCGTCAATGAGTGGGAGTGAGGGATGCAGTAAAGAAGGATTAGTGGATCGGAAATGTGATTGTCGTATCCCAAAAGAAAATCCTGTCGTTTCCATAGAAACGTTACTCGATTTAGAAGGAGAAGTCATAGAACCCATAGTATTTCATAGCGACGCAATTTCCGTGTGAATTCGTCAATGACTGGGAGTGAAGGATGCAGTAAAGTAGGATTAGTGGATCGGAAATGTGATTGTCGTATCCGAAAAGAAAATCCTGTCGTTTCCATAGAAACGTTACTCGATTTAGAAGGAAATGTCTGAGAACACATAGTATTTCATAGCGACGCAATTTCCGTGTGAATTCGTCAATGTGTGGGAGTGAGGGATGCAGTAAAGAAGGATTAGTGGATCGGAAATGAGATTGTCGTATCCCCAAAGAAAATCCTGTCGTTTCCATAGAAACGTTACTCGATTTAGAAGGAGAGGTCTTAGAACACATAGTATTTCATAGCGACGCAATTCCCGTGTGAATTCGTCAATGAGTCGGAGTGAGGGATGCAGTAAAGAAGGATTAGTGGATCGGAAATGAGATTGTCGTATCACAAAAGAAAATCCTGTCGTTTCCATTGAGACGTTACACGATTTAGAAGGAGAAGTCATAGAACACATAGTATTTCATAGCAACGATATTTCCGTGTGAATTCGTCAATGTGTGGGAGTGAGGGATGCAGTAAAGAAGGATTAGTGGATCGGAAATGTGATTGTCGTATCCCAATAGAAAATCCTGTCGTTTCCATAGAAACGTTACTCTATTTAGAAGGAGAAGTCATAGAACCCATAGTATTTCATAGCGACGCAATTTCCGTGTGAATTCGTCAATGAGTGGGAGTGAGGGATGCAGTAAAGAAGGATTAGTGGATCGGAAATGAGATTGTCGTATCCCAAAAGAAAATCCTGTCGTTGCCACAGAAACGTTACTCGATTTAGAAGGAAATGTCTTAGAACACATAGTTTTTCATGGCGACGAATTTTCCGTGTGAATTCGTCAATGTGTGGGAGTGAGGGATGCAGCAAAGAAGGATTAGTGGATCGGAAATGAGATTGTCGTATCCCAAAAGAAAATCCTGTCGTTACCATAGAAACGTTACTCGATTTAGAAGGAAATGTCATAGAACCCATAGTATATGATTGCGACGCAATTGCTGTGTTAATTCGGCAATGAGTGGGAGTGAGGGATGCAGTAAAGAAGGATTAGTGGATCAAAAATAAGATTGTCGTATCCCAAAAGAAATTCCTGTCGTTTCCATAGAAACGTTACTCGATTTAGGAGGAAATGTCTTAGAACACACAGTATTTCATAGCGACGCTATTTCCGTGCGAATTCGTCAATGTGTGGGAGTGAGGGATGCAGTAAAGAAGGATTAGTGGATCGGAAATGAGATTGTCGTATCCCAAAAGAAAATCCTGTCGTTTCCATAGAAACGTTACTCGATTTAGAAGGAAATGTCATAGAACCCATAGTATTTCATTGCGACGCAATTTTCGTGTGATTTCGTCAATGAGTGGGAGTGAGGGATGCAGTAAAGAAGGATTAGTGGATCGGAAATGTGATTGTCGTATCCCAAAAGAAAATCCTGTCGTTTCCATAGAAACGTTACTCGATTTAGAAGGAGAAGTCATAGAACCCATAGTATTTCATAGCGACGCAATTTCCGTGTGAATTCGTCAATGACTGGGAGTGAAGGATGCAGTAAAGTGAGATTAGTGGATCGGAAATGAGATTGTCGTATCCCAAAAGAAAATCCTGTCGTTACCATAGAAACGTTACTCGATTTAGAAGGAAATGTCTGAGAACACATAGTATTTCATAGCGACGCAATTTCCGTGTGAATTCGTCAATGTGTGGGAGTGAGGGATGCAGTAAAGAAGGATTAGTGGATTGGAAATGTGATTGTCGTATCCCAAAAGAAAATCCTGTCGTTTCCATAGAAACGTTACTCGATTTAGAAGGAGAAGTCATAGAACCCATAGTATTTCATAGCGACGCAATTTTCGTGTGAATTCGTCAATGAGTGGGAGTGAGGGATGCAGTAAAGAAGGATTAGTGGATCGGAAATGTGATTGTCGTATCCCAAAAGAAAATCCTGTCGTTTCCATAGAAACGTTTCTCGATTTAGAAGGAGAAGTCATAGAACCCATAGTATTTCATAGCGACGCAATTTCCGTGTGAATTCGTCAATGACTGGGAGTGAAGGATGCAGTAACGTAGGATTAGTGGATCGGAAATGTGATTGTCGTATCCGAAAAGAAAATCCTGTCGTTACCATAGAAACGTTACTCGATTTAGAAGGAAATGTCTGAGAACACATAGTATTTCATAGCGACGCAATTTCCGTGTGAATTCGTCAATGTGTGGGGATGAGGGATGCAGTAAAGAAGGATTAGTGGATCGGAAATGAGATTGTCGTATCCCCAAAGAAATTCTTGTCGTTTCCATAGAAACGATACTCGATTTAGAAGGAGAGGTCTTAGAACACATAGTATTTCATAGCGTCGCAATTCCCGTGTGAATTCGTCAATGAGTGGGAGTGAGGGATGCAGTAAAGAAGGATTAGTGGATCGGAAATGAGATTGTCGTATCCCAAAAGAAAATCCTGTCGTTTCCATAGAAACGTTATTCGATTTAGAAGGAAATGTCTTAGAAAACTTAGTATTTCATAGCGACGCAATTTCCGTGTGAATTCGTCAATGAGTGGGAGTGAGGGATGCAGTAAAGAAGGATTAGTGGATCGGAAATACGATTGTCGTATCCCAATAGAAAATCCTGTCGATTCCATAGAAACGTTTACTCGATTTAGAAGGAAATGTCTTAGAACAATAGTATTTCATAGCGACGCAATTTCCGTGTGAATTCGTCAATGAGTGGGAGTGAGGGATGCAGTAAAGAAGGATTAGTGGATTGGAAATGTGATTGTCGTATCCCAAAAGAAAATCCTGTCGTTTCCATAGAAACGTTACTCGATTTAGAAGGAGAAGTCATAGAACCCATAGTATTTCATAGCGACGCAATTTTCGTGTGAATTCGTCAATGAGTGGGAGTGAGGGATGCAGTAAAGAGGGATTAGTGGATCGGAAATGTGATTGTCGTATCCCAAAAGAAAATCCTGTCGTTTCCATAGAAACGTTACTCGATTTAGAAGGAGAAGTCATAGAACCCATAGTATTTCATAGCGACGCAATTTCCGTGTGAATTCGTCAATGACTGGGAGTGAAGGATGCAGTAAAGTAGGATTAGTGGATCGGAAATGTGATTGTCGTATCCGAAAAGAAAATCCTGTCGTTACCATAGAAACGTTACTCGATTTAGAAGGAAATGTCTGAGAACACATAGTATTTCATAGCGACGCAATTTCCGTGTGAATTCGTCAATGTGTGGGAGTGAGGGATGCAGTAAAGAAGGATTAGTGGATCGGAAATGAGATTGTCGTATCCCCAAAGAAAATCCTGTCGTTTCCATAGAAACGTTACTCGATTTAGAAGGAGAGGTCTTAGAACACATAGTATTTCATAGCGACGCAATTCCCGTGTGAATTCGTCAATGAGTGGGAGTGAGGGATGCAGTAAAGAAGGATTAGTGGATCGGAAATGAGATTGTCGTATCCCAAAAGAAAATCCAGTCGTTTCCATAGAAACGTTATTCGATTTAGAAGGAAATGTCTTAGAAGACTTAGTATTTCATAGCGACGCAATTTCCGTGTGAATTCGTCAATGAGTGGGAGTGAGGGATGCAGTAAAGTAGGATTAGTGGATCGGAAATGCGATTGTCGTATCCCAATAGAAAATCCTGTCGATTCCATAGAAACGTTTACTCGATTTAGAAGGAAATGTCTTAGAACAATAGTATTTCATAGCGACGCAATTTCCGTGTGAATTCGTCAATGAGTTTGAGTGAGGGATGCAGTAAAGAAGGATTAGTGGATTGGAAATGTGATTGTCGTATCCCAAAAGAAAATCCTGTCGTTTCCATAGAAACGTTACTCGATTTAGAAGGAGAAGTCATAGAGCCCATAGTATTTCATAGCGACGCAATTTCCGTGTGAATTCGTCAATGAGTGGGAGTGAGGGATGCAGTAAAGAAGGATTAGTGGATCGGAAATGTGATTGTCGTATCCCAAAAGAAAATCCTGTCGTTTCCGTAGAAACGTTACTCGATTTAAAAGGAGAAGTCATAGAACCCATAGTATTTCATAGCGACGCAGTTTCCGTGTGAATTCGTCAATGAGTGGGGGTGAGGGATGCAGTAAAGTAGGATTAGTGGATCGGAAATGTGATTGTCGTATCCCAAAAGAAAATCCTGTCGTTACCATAGAAACGTTACTCGATTTAGAAGGAAATGTCTTGAAACACATAGTATTTCATAGCGACGCAATTTCCGTGAGAATTCGTCAATGTGTGGGAGTGGGGGATGCAGTAAAGAAGGATTAGTGGATCGGAAATGAGGTTGTCGTATCCCCAAAGAAAATCTTGTCGTTTCCATAGAAACGTTACTCGATTTCGAAGGAGAGGTCTTAGAACACATAGTATTTCATAGCGACGCAATTCCTGTGTGAATTCGTTAATGTGTGGGAGTGAGGGATGCAGTTAAGAAGGATTAGTGGATCGGAAATGTGATTGTCGTAACCCAAAAGAAAGTCCTGTCGTTTCCATACAAACGTTACTCGATTTAGAAGGAGAAGTCATAGAACCCATAGTATTTCATAGCGACGCAATTTCCGTGTGAATTCGTCAATGAGTGGGAGTGAGGGATGCAGTAAAGTAGGATTAGTGGAACGGAAATGTGATTGTCGTATCCCAAAAGCAAATCCTGTCGTTTCCATAGAAACGTTACTCGATTTAGAAGGAAATGTCTTAGAACACATAGTATTTCATAGCGACGCAATTTCCGTGTGAATTCGTCAATGTGTGCGAGTGAGGGATGCAGTAAGGAAGGATTAGTGGATCGGAAATGAGATTGTCGTATCCCCAAAGAAAATCCTGTCGTTTACATAGAAACGTTACTCGATTTAGAAGGAGAGGTCTTAGAACACATAGTATTTCATAGCGACGCAATTCCCGTGTGAATTCGTCAATGTGTGGGAGTGAGGGATGCAGTAAAGAAGGATTAGTGGATCGGAAATGTAATTGTCGTTTCCCAAAAGAAAATTATGTCATTTCCATAGAAACGTTACTCGATTTAGAAGGAGAAGACATAGAACACATAGTATTTCATAGCGACTCAATTTCTGTGTTAATTCGTCAATGTGAGGGAGCTAGGGATGCAATAAAGAAGGAATAGTGCATCGAGAAGGAAATACTCGTATCGCAAAAGAAAATCCTGTCGTTACCATAGAAACGATACTCGATTTAGAAGGAGAAGTCATAGAACCCATAACATTTCATAGCGACGCAATTTCCGTGTGAATTCGTCAATGAGTGGGAGTGAGGGATGCAGTAAAGAAGGATTAGTGGATCGGAAATGAGATTGTCGTATCACAAAAGAAAATCCTGTCGTTTCCATTGAGACGTTTCACGATTTAGAAGAAGAAGTCATAGAACCCATAGTATTTCATAGCAACGATATTTCCGTGTGAATTCGTCAATGTGTGGGAGTGAGGGATGCAGTAAAGAAGGATTAGTGGATCGGAAATGTGATTGTCGTATCCCAATAGAAAATCCTGTCGTTTCCATAGAAACGTTACTCTATTTAGAAGGAGAAATCATAGAACCCATAGTATTTCATAGCGACGCAATTTCCGTGTGAATTCGTCAATGAGTGGGAGTGAGGGATGCAGTAAAGAAGGATTAGTGGATCGGAAATGAGATTGTCGTATCCCAAAAGAAAATCCAGTCGTTGCCATAGAAACGTTACTCGATTTAGAAGGAAATGTCTTAGAACACATAGTATTTCATGGCGACGAATTTTCCGTGTGAATTCGTCAATGTGTGGGAGTGAGGGATGCAGCAAAGAAGGATTAGTGGATCGGAAATGAGATTGTCGTATCCCAAAAGAAAATCCTGTCGTTACCATAGAAACGTTACTCGATTTGGAAGGAAATGTCATAGAACCCATAGTATTTCATTGCGACGCAATTGCTGTGTTAATTCGTCAATGAGTCGGAGTGAGGGATGCAGTAAAGAAGGATTAGTGGATCGGAAATGAGATTGTCGTATCCCAAAAGAAAATCCTGTCGTTTCCATAGGAACGTTACTCGATTTAGAAGGAAATGTCTTAGAACACATAGTATTTCATAGCGACGCAATTTCCGTGTGAATTCGTCAATGAGTGGGAGTGAGGGATGCAGTAAAGAAGGATTAGTGGATTGGAAATGTGATTGTCGTATCCCAAAAGAATATCCTGTCGTTTCCATAGAAACGTTACTCGATGTAGAAGGAGAAGTCATAGAACCCATAGTATTTCATAGCGACGCAATTTCCGTGTGAATTCGTCAATGAGTGGGAGTGAGGGATGCAGTAAAGAAGGATTAGTGGATCGGAAATGTGATTGTCGTATCCCAAAAGAAAATCGTGTCGTTTCCATAGAAACGTTACTCGATTTAGAAGGAGAAGTCATAGAACCCATAGTATTTCATAGCGACGCAATTTCCGTGTGAATTCGTCAATGACTGGGAGTGAAGGATACAGTAAAGTAGGATTAGTGGATCGGAAATGTGATTGTCGTATCCCAAAAGAAAATCCTGTCGTTTCCATAGAAACGTTACTCGATTTAGAAGGAAATGTCTGAGAACACATAGTATTTCATAGCGACGCAATTTCCGTGTGAATTCGTCAATGTGTGGGAGTGAGGGATGCAGTAAAGAAGGATTAGTGGATCGGAAATGAGATTGTCGTATCCCCAAAGAAAATCCTGTCGTTTCAATAGAAACGTTACTCGATTTAGAAGGTGAGGCCTTGGAACACATAGTATTTCATAGCGACGCAATTCCCGTGTGACTTCGTCAATGAGTGGGAGTGAGGGATGCAGTAAAGAAGGATTAGTGGATCGGAAATGAGATTGTCGTATCCCAAAAGAAAATCCTGTCGTTTCCATAGAAACGTTATTCGATTTGGAAGGAAATGTCTTAGAACACTTAGTATTTCATAGCGACGCAATTTCCGTGTGAATTCGTCAATAAGTGGGAGTGAGAGATGCAGTAAAGAAGGATTAGTGGATCGGAAATGCGATTGTCGTATCCCAATAGAAAATCCTGTCGATTCCATAGAAACGTTACTCGATTTAGAAGGAAATGTCTTAGAACACATAGTATTTCATAGCGACGCAGTTTCCGTGTGAATTCGTCAATGTGTGGGAGTGAGGGATGCAGAAAAGAAGGACTAGTGGATCGGAAATGAGATTGTCGTATCCCAAAAGAAAATCCTGTCGTTTCCATAGAAAAGTTACTCGATTTAGAAGGAGAAGTCATAGAACTCATAGTATATCATAGCGACGCAATTGCTGTGTTAATACGTCAATGTGTGGGAGTGAGGGATGCTGTAAAGAAGGATTAGTGAATCGGAAATGTGATTGTCGTATCCCAAAAGAAAATCCAGTCGTTTCCATAGAAACGATACTCGATTTTGAAGGAGAAATCATAGAAACCATAGTATTTCATTGTGACGCAATTGCTGTGTTAATTCGTCAATGTGTGGGAGTGAGGGATGCAGCAAAGAAGGACTAGTGGATCGGAAATGTGATTGTCGTATCCCAAAAGAAAATCCTGTCGATTCCATAGACACGTTACTCGATTTAGAGGGAAATGTCTTAGAACACATAGAATTTCATAGCGACGCAATTTCCGTGTGAATTCGTCAATGTGTGGGAGTGAGGGATGCAGTAAAGAAGGATTAGTGGATCGGAAATGTGATTGTCGTATCCCAAAAGAAAATCCTGTCATTTCCATAGAAACGCTACTCGATTTAGAAGGAAATGTCTTAGGACACATAGTATTTCATAGCGACGCAATTTCCGTGTGAATTCGTCAATGAGTGGGAGTTAGGGATGCAGTAAAGAAGGATTAGTGGATCGGAAATGAGATTGTCGTATCCCAAAAGAAAATCCTGTCGTTTCCATAGAAACGTTACTCGATTTAGAAGGAGAGGTCATAGAACCCATAGTATTTCATAGCGACGCATTTTTCGTGTGAATTCGACATTGAGTGGGAATGAGGGATGCAGTAAAGAAGGATTAGTGGATCGGAAATGTGATTGTCGTATCCCTAAAGAAAATCCTATCGTTTCCATAGAAACGTTACTCGATTTAGAAGGAAATGTCGTAGAACACATAGTATTTCATAGCGACGCAATTTCCGTGTGAATTCGTCATTGTGTGGGAGTGTGGGATGCAGTAAAGAAGGATTAGTGGATCGGAAATGTGATTGTCGTATCCCAAAAGAAAATCCTGCCGTTCCCATAGAAACGTTACTCGATTTAGAAGGGAATGTCTTAGAACACATAGAATTTCATAGCGACGCAATTTCCGTGTGAATTCGTCAATGAGTGGGAGTGAGGTACTCAGTAAAGATGGATTAGTGGATCGGGAATGAGATTGTCGTATCCCAAAAGAAAATCCTGTCGTTTCCATAGAAACGTTACTCGATTTAGAAGGAGAAGTCATAGAACCCATAGTATTTCATAGCGACGCAATTTCCGTGTGAATTTGTCAATGAGTGGGAGTGAGGGATGCAGTAAAGAAGGACTAGTGGATCGGAAATGAGATTGTCGTATCCCAAAAGAAAATCCTGTCGTTTCCATAGAAACGTTACTCGATTTAGAAGGAAATGTCTTAGAACACATAGTATTTCATAGCGACGCAAATTCCGTGTGAATTCGTCAATGTGTGGGAGTGAGGGATGCAGTAAAGAAGGATTACTGGATCGGAAATGTGATTGTCGTATCCCAAAAGAAAATCTTGTCGTTTCCATAGAAATGATACTCGATTTAGAAGGAGAAGTCCTAGAACCCTTAGTATTTCATTGCGACGCAATTGCTGTGTTAATTCGTCAATGTGTGGGAGTGAGGGATGCAGTAAAGAAGGATTAGTGGATCGGAAATGTGATTGTCGTATCCCAAAAGAAAATCCTGACGTTTCCATAGAAATGTTACTCGATTTAGAAGTAAATCTCTTAGAACACATTGTATTTCATAGCGACGCAATTTCCGTGTGAATTCGTCAATGTGTGGGAGTGAGGGATGCAGTAAAGAAGGATAAGTGGATGGGAAATGTGATTGTCGTATCCCAAAAGAAAATCCTGTCGTTTCCATAGAAACGTTACTCGATTTAGAAGGAAATGTCTTAGAATACATAGTATTTCATTGCGACGCAATTTCCGTGTGAATTCGTCAATGAGTGGGAGTGAGGGATGCAGTAAAGGAGGATTACTGGATCGGAAATGAGATTGTCGTATCCCAAAAGAAAATCCTGTCGTTTCCATAGAAACGTTACTCGATTTAGAAGGATAAGTCATAGAACCCATAGTATTTCACAGCGACTCAATATCTGTGTGAATTCGTCATTGTGAGGGAGCTAGGGATGCAATAAAGAAGGAATAGTGCATCGAGAAGGAGATACTCGTATCGCAAAAGAAAAGCCAGTCATTTCCATGGAAACGATACACGATTTAGAAGGAGAAGTGTTAGAACACATAGTATTTCATAGCGACGCAATTTCCGTGTGAATTCGTCAATGAGTGGGAGTGAGGGATGCAGTAAAGAAGTATTAGTGGATCGGGAATGTGATTGTCGTATCCCAAAAGAAAATCCTGTCGTTTCCATCGAAACGTTACTCGATTTAGAAGGAAATGTCTTAGTACACATAGTATTTCATAGCGACGCAATTTCCGTGTGAATTCGTCAATGTGTGGGAGTGAGGGATACAGTAAAGAAGGATTAGTGGATCGGAAATGTGATTGTCGTATCCCAAAAGAATATCCTGTCGTTTCCATAGAAACGTTACTCGATTTAGAAGGAAATGTCTTAGAACACATAGTATGTCATAGCGACGCAATTTCCGTGTGAAATCGTCAATGTGTGGGAGTGAGGGATGCAGTAAAGAAGGATTAGTGGATCGGAAATGAGATTGTCGTATCCCAAAAGAAAATCCTGTCGTTTCCATAGAAACGTTACTCGATTTAGAATGAAATGTCTTAGAACACATAGTATTTCATAGCGACTCAATTTCTGTGTTAATTCGTCAATGTGAGGGAGCTAGGGACGCAATAAAGAAGGAATAGTGCATCGAGAAGCAGATACTCGTATCGCAAAAGAAAATCCTGTCGTTTCCATAGAAACGTTACTCGATGTAGAAGGAAATGTCTTAGAACACATAGTATTTCATAGCGACGCAATTCCCGTGTGAATTCGTCAATGAGTTTGAGTGAGGGATGCAGTAAAGAAGGATTAGTGGATTGGAAATGTGATTGTCGTATCCCAAAAGAAAATCCTGTCGTTTCCATAGAAACGTTACTCGATTTAGAAGGAGAAGTCATAGAGCCCATAGTATTTCATAGCGACGCAATTTCCGTGTGAATTCGTCAATGAGTGGGAGTGAGGGATGCAGTAAAGAAGGATTAGTGGATCGGAAATGTGATTGTCGTATCCCAAAAAACATCCTGTCGTTTCCGTAGAAACGTTACTCGATTTAGAAGGAGAAGTCATAGAACCCATAGTATTTCATAGCGACGCAGTTTCCGTGTGAATTCGTCAATGAGTGGGAGTGAGGGATGCAGTAAAGTAGGATTAGTGGATCGGAAATGTGATTGTCGTATCCCAAAAGGAAATCCTGTCGTTACCATAGAAACGTTACTCGATTTAGAAGGAAATGTCTTGAAACACATAGTATTTCATAGCGACGCAATTTCCGTGAGAATTCGTCAATGTGTGGGAGTGGGGGATGCAGTAGAGAAGGATTAGTGGATCGGAAATGAGGTTGTCGTATCCCCAAAGAAAATCCTGTCGTTTCCATAGAAACGTTACTCGATTTCGAAGGAGAGGTCTTAGAACACATAGTATTTCATAGCGACGCAATTCCCGTGTGAATTCGTTAATGTGTGGGAGTGAGGGATGCAGTTAAGAAGGATTAGTGGATCGGAAATGTGATTGTCGTAACCCAAAAGAAAGTCCTGTCGATTCCATAGAAACGTTACTCGATTTAGAAGGAGAAGTCATAGAACCCATAGTATTTCATAGCGACGCAATTTCCGTGTGAATTCGTCAATGAGTGGGAGTGAGGGATGCAGTAAAGAAGGATTAGTGGATCGGAAATGTGATTGTCGTATCCCAAAAGAAAATCCTGTCGTTTCCGTAGAAACGTTTTTCGATTTAGAAGGAGAAGTCATAGAACCCATAGTATTTCATAGCGACGCAGTTTCCGTGTGAATTCGTCAATGAGTGGGAGTGAGGGATGCAGTCAAGTAGGATTAGTGGATCGGAAATGAGATTGTCGTATCCCAAAAGAAAATCCTGTCGTTTCCATAGAAACGTTACTCGATTTAGAAGGAAATGCCTTGAAACACATAGTATTTCATAGCGACGCAATTTCCGTGTGAATTCGTCAATGTGTGGGAGTGAGGGATGCAGTAAAGAAGGATTAGTGGATCGGAAATGAGATTGTCGTATCCCCAAAGAAAATCCTGTCGTTTCCATAGAAACGTTACTCGATTTCGAAGGAGAGGTCTTAGAACACATAGTATTTCATAGCGACGCAATTCCCATGTGAATTCGTTAATGTGTGGGAGTGAGGGATGCAGTTAAGAAGGATTAGTGGATCGGAAATGTGATTGTCGTAACCCAAAAGAAAATCCTGTCGTTTCCATAGAAACGTTACTCGATTTAGAAGGAGAAGTCATAGAACCCATAGTATTTCATAGCGACGCAATTTCCGTGTGAATTCGTCAATGAGTGGGAGTGAGGGATGCAGTAAAGTAGGATTAGTGGAACGGAAATGTGATTGTCGTATCCCAAAAGAAAATCCTGTCGTTTCCATAGAAACGTTACTCGATTTAGAAGGAAATGTCTTAGAACACATAGTATTTCATAGCGACGCAATTTCCGTGTGATTTCGTCAATGTGTGCGAGTGAGGGATGAAGTAAGGAAGGATTAGTGGATCGGAAATGAGATTGTCGTATCCCCAAAGAAAATCCTGTCGTTTACATAGAAACGTTACTCGATTTAGAAGGAGAGGTCTTAGAACACATAGTATTTCATAGCGACGCAATTCCCGTGTGAATTCGTCAATGTGTGGGAGTGAGGGATGCAGTAAAGAAGGATTAGTGGATCGGAAATGTAATTGTCGTTTCCCAAAAGAAAATTATGTCGTTTCCATAGAAACGTTACTCGATTTAGAAGGAGAAGACATAGAACACATAGTATTTCATAGCGACTCAATTTCTGTGTTAATTCGTCAATGTGAGGGAGCTAGGGATGCAATAAAGAAGGAATAGTGCATCGAGAAGGAAATACTCGTATCGCAAAAGAAAATCCTGTCGTTACCATAGAAACGATACTCGATTTAGAAGGAGAAGTCATAGAACCCATAACATTTCATAGCGACGCAATTTCCGTGTGAATTCGTCAATGAGTGGGAGTGAGGGATGCAGTAAAGAAGGATTAGTGGATCGGAAATGAGATTGTCGTATCACAAAAGAAAATCCTGTCGTTTCCATTGAGACGTTACACGATTTAGAAGGAGAAGTCATAGAACCCATAGTATTTCATAGCAACGATATTTCCGTGTGAATTCGTCAATGTGTGGGAGTGAGGGATGCAGTAAAGATGGATTAGTGGATCGGGAATGAGATTGTCGTATCCCAAAAGAAAATCCTGTCGTTTCCATAGAAACGTTACTCGATTTAGAAGGAGAAGTCATAGAACCCATAGTATTTCATAGCGACGCAATTTCCGTGTGAATTTGTCAATGAGTGGGAGTGAGGGATGCAGAAAAGAAGGACTAGTGGATCGGAAATGAGATTGTCGTATCCCAAAAGAAAATCCTGTCGTTTCCATAGAAACGTTACTCGATTTAGAAGGAAATGTCTTAGAACACATAGTATTTCATAGCGACGCAATTTCCGTGTGAATTCGTCAATGTGTGGGAGTGAGGGATGCAGTAAAGAAGGATTACTGGATCGGAAATGTGATTGTCGTATCCCAAAAGAAAATCTTGTCGTTTCCATAGAAATGATACTCGATTTAGAAGGAGAAGTCCTAGAACCCTTAGTATTTCATTGCGACGCAATTGCTGTGTTAATTCGTCAATGTGTGGGAGTGAGGGATGCAGTAAAGAAGGATTAGTGGATCGGAAATGTGATTGTCGTATCCCAAAAGAAAATCCTGACGTTTCCATAGAAATGTTACTCGATTTAGAAGTAAATCTCTTAGAACACATTGTATTTCATAGCGACGCAATTTCCGTGTGAATTCGTCAATGTGTGGGAGTGAGGGATGCAGTAAAGAAGGATAAGTGGATGGGAAATGTGATTGTCGTATCCCAAAAGAAAATCCTGTCGTTTCCATAGAAACGTTACTCGATTTAGAAGGAAATGTCTTAGAATACATAGTATTTCATTGCGACGCAATTTCCGTGTGAATTCGTCAATGAGTGGGAGTGAGGGATGCAGTAAAGGAGGATTACTGGATCGGAAATGAGATTGTCGTATCCCAAAAGAAAATCCTGTCGTTTCCATAGAAACGTTACTCGATTTAGAAGGATAAGTCATAGAACCCATAGTATTTCATAGCGACTCAATATCTGTGTGAATTCGTCATTGTGAGGGAGCTAGGGATGCAATAAAGAAGGAATAGTGCATCGAGAAGGAGATACTCGTATCGCAAAAGAAAAGCCAGTCATTTCCATGGAAACGATACACGATTTAGAAGGAGAAGTGTTAGAACACATAGTATTTCATAGCGACGCAATTTCCGTGTGAATTCGTCAATGAGTGGGAGTGAGGGATGCAGTAAAGAAGTATTAGTGGATCGGGAATGTGATTGTCGTATCCCAAAAGAAAATCCTGTCGTTTCCATCGAAACGTTACTCGATTTAGAAGGAAATGTCTTAGTACACATAGTATTTCATAGCGACGCAATTTCCGTGTGAATTCGTCAATGTGTGGGAGTGAGGGATACAGTAAAGAAGGATTAGTGGATCGGAAATGTGATTGTCGTATCCCAAAAGAAAATCCTGTCGTTTCCATAGAAACGTTACTCGATTTAGAAGGAAATGTCTTAGAACACATAGTATGTCATAGCGACGCAATTTCCGTGTGAAATCGTCAATGTGTGGGAGTGAGGGATGCAGTAAAGAAGGATTAGTGGATCGGAAATGAGATTGTCGTATCCCAAAAGAAAATCCTGTCGTTTCCATAGAAACGTTACTCGATTTAGAATGAAATGTCTTAGAACACATAGTATTTCATAGCGACTCAATTTCTGTGTTAATTCGTCAATGTGAGGGAGCTAGGGATGCAATAAAGAAGGAATAGTGCATCGAGAAGGAGATACTCGTATCGCAAAAGAAAATCCTGTCGTTTCCATAGAAACGTTACTCGATGTAGAAGGAAATGTCTTAGAACACATAGTATTTCATAGCGACGCAATTCCCGTGTGAATTCGTCAATGAGTTTGAGTGAGGGATGCAGTAAAGAAGGATTAGTGGATTGGAAATGTGATTGTCGTATCCCAAAAGAAAATCCTGTCGTTTCCATAGAAACGTTACTCGATTTAGAAGGAGAAGTCATAGAGCCCATAGTATTTCATAGCGACGCAATTTCCGTGTGAATTCGTCAATGAGTGGGAGTGAGGGATGCAGTAAAGAAGGATTAGTGGATCGGAAATGTGATTGTCGTATCCCAAAAAAAATCCTGTCGTTTAGGTAGAAACGTTACTCGATTTAGAAGGAGAAGTCATAGAACCCATAGTATTTCATAGCGACGCAGTTTCCGTGTGAATTCGTCAATGAGTGGGAGTGAGGGATGCAGTAAAGTAGGATTAGTGGATCGGAAATGTGATTGTCGTATCCCAAAAGAAAATCCTGTCGTTACCATAGAAACGTTACTCGATTTAGAAGGAAATGTCTTGAAACACATAGTATTTCATAGCGACGCAATTTCCGTGAGAATTCGTCAATGTGTGGGAGTGGGGGATGCAGTAGAGAAGGATTAGTGGATCGGAAATGAGGTTGTCGTATCCCCAAAGAAAATCCTGTCGTTTCCATAGAAACGTTACTCGATTTCGAAGGAGAGGTCTTAGAACACATAGTATTTCATAGCGACGCAATTCCCGTGTGAATTCGTTAATGTGTGGGAGTGAGGGATGCAGTTAAGAAGGATTAGTGGATCGGAAATGTGATTGTCGTAACCCAAAAGAAAGTCCTGTCGTTTCCATAGAAACGTTACTCGATTTAGAAGGAGAAGTCATAGAACCCATAGTATTTCATAGCGACGCAGTTTCCGTGTGAATTCGTCAACGAGTGGGAGTGAGGGATGCAGTCAAGTAGGATTAGTGGATCGGAAATGTGATTGTCGTATCCCAAAAGAAAATCCTGTCGTTTCCATAGAAACGTTACTCGATTTAGAAGGAAATGCCTTGAAACACATAGTATTTCATAGCGACGCAATTTCCGTGTGAATTCGTCAATGTGTGGGAGTGAGGGATGCAGTAAAGAAGGATTAGTGGATCGGAAATGAGATTGTCGTATCCCCAAAGAAAATCCTGTCGTTTCCATAGAAACGTTACTCGATTTCGAAGGAGAGGTCTTAGAACACATAGTATTTCATAGCGACGCAATTCCCGTGTGAATTCGTTAATGTGTGGGAGTGAGGGATGCAGTTAAGAAGGATTAGTGGATCGGAAATGTGATTGTCGTAACCCAAAAGAAAATCCTGTCGTTTCCATAGAAACGTTACTCGATTTAGAAGGAGAAGTCATAGAACCCATAGTATTTCATAGCGACGCAATTTCCGTGTGAATTCGTCAATGAGTGGGAGTGAGGGATGCAGTAAAGTAGGATTAGTGGAACGGAAATGTGATTGTCGTATCCCAAAAGAAAATCCTGTCGTTTCCATAGAAACGTTACTCGATTTAGAAGGAAATGTCTTAGAACACATAGTATTTCATAGCGACGCAATTTCCGTGTGAATTCGTCAATGTGTGCGAGTGAGGGATGCAGTAAGGAAGGATTAGTGGATCGGAAATGAGATTGTCGTATCCCCAAAGAAAATCCTGTCGTTTACATAGAAACGTTACTCGATTTAGAAGGAGAGGTCTTAGAACACATAGTATTTCATAGCGACGCAATTCCCGTGTGAATTCGTCAATGTGTGGGAGTGAGGGATGCAGTAAAGAAGGATTAGTGGATCGGAAATGTAATTGTCGTTTCCCAAAAGAAAATTATGTCGTTTCCATAGAAACGTTACTCGATTTAGAAGGAGAAGACATAGAACACATAGTATTTCATAGCGACTCAATTTCTGTGTTAATTCGTCAATGTGAGGGAGCTAGGGATGCAATAAAGAAGGAATAGTGCATCGAGAAGGAAATACTCGTATCGCAAAAGAAAATCCTGTCGTTACCATAGAAACGATACTCGATTTAGAAGGAGAAGTCATAGAACCCATAACATTTCATAGCGACGCAATTTCCGTGTGAATACGTCAATGAGTGGGAGTGAGGGATGCAGTAAAGAAGGATTAGTGGATCGGAAATGAGATTGTCGTATCACAAAAGAAAATCCTGTCGTTTCCATTGAGACGTTACACGATTTAGAAGGAGAAGTCATGGAACCCATAGTATTTCATAGCAACGATATTTCCGTGTGAATTCGTCAATGTGTGGGAGTGAGGGATGCAGTAAAGAAGGATTAGTGGATCGGAAATGTGATTGTCGTATCCCAATAGAAAATCCTGTCGTTTCCATAGAAACGTTACTCTATTTAGAAGGAGAAGTCATAGAACCCATAGTATTTCATAGCGACGCAATTTCCGTGTGAATTCGTCAATGAGTGGGAGTGAGGGATGCAGTAAAGAAGGATTAGTGGATCGGAAATGTGATTGTCGTATCCCAAAAGAAAATCCTGTCGTTTCCATAGAAACGTTACTCGATTTAGAAGGAAATGTCTTAGAACACATAGTATGTCATAGCGACGCAATTTCCGTGTGAAATCGTCAATGTGTGGGAGTGAGGGATGCAGTAAAGAAGGATTAGTGGATCGGAAATGAGATTGTCGTATCCCAAAAGAAAATCCTGTCGTTTCCATAGAAACGTTACTCGATTTAGAATGAAATGTCTTAGAACACATAGTATTTCATAGCGACTCAATTTCTGTGTTAATTCGTCAATGTGAGGGAGCTAGGGATGCAATAAAGAAGGAATAGTGCATCGAGAAGGAGATACTCGTATCGCAAAAGAAAATCCTGTCGTTTCCATAGAAACGTTACTCGATGTAGAAGGAAATGTCTTAGAACACATAGTATGTCATAGCGACGCAATTCCCGTGTGAATTCGTCAATGAGTGGGAGTGAGGGATGCAGTAAAGAAGGATTAGTGGATCGGAAATGAGATTGTCGTATCCGAAAAGAAAATCCGTCGTTTCCATAGAAACGTTATTCGATTTAGAAGGAAATGTCTTAGAACACTTAGTATTTCATAGCGACGCAATTTCCGTGTGAATTCGTCAATGAGTGGGAGTGAGGGATGCAGTAAAGAAGGATTAGTGGATCGGAAATACGATTGTCGTATCCCAATAGAAAATCCTGTCGATTCCATAGAAACGTTTACTCGATTTAGAAGGAAATGTCTTAGAACAATAGTATTTCATAGCGACGCAATTTCCGTGTGAATTCGTCAATGAGTTTGAGTGAGGGATGCAGTAAAGAAGGATTAGTGGATTGGAAATGTGATTGTCGTATCCCAAAAGAAAATCCTGTCGTTTCCATAGAAACGTTACTCGATTTAGAAGGAGAAGTCATAGAGCCCATAGTATTTCATAGCGACGCAATTTCCGTGTGAATTCGTCAATGAGTGGGAGTGAGGGATGCAGTAAAGAAGGATTAGTGGATCGGAAATGTGATTGTCGTATCCCAAAAAAAATCCTGTCGTTTCCGTAGAAACGTTACTCGATTTAGAAGGAGAAGTCATAGAACCCATAGTATTTCATAGCGACGCAGTTTCCGTGTGAATTCGTCAATGAGTGGGAGTGAGGGATGCAGTAAAGTAGGATTAGTGGATCGGAAATGTGATTGTCGTATCCCAAAAGAAAATCCTGTCGTTTCCATAGAAACGTTACTCGACTTAGAAGGAAATGTCTTGAAACACATAGTATTTCATAGCGACGCAATTTCCGTGAGAATTCGTCAATGTGTGGGAGTGGGGGATGCAGTAGAGAAGGATTAGTGGATCGGAAATGAGGTTGTCGTATCCCCAAAGAAAATCCTGTCGTTTCCATAGAAACGTTACTCGATTTCGAAGGAGAGGTCTTAGAACACATAGTATTTCATAGCGACGCAATTCCCGTGTGAATTCGTTAATGTGTGGGAGTGAGGGATGCAGTTAAGAAGGATTAGTGGATCGGAAATGTGATTGTCGTAACCCAAAAGAAAGTCCTGTCGTTTCCATAGAAACGTTACTCGATTTAGAAGGAGAAGTCATAGAACCCATAGTATTTCATAGCGACGCAATTTCCGTGTGAATTCGTCAATGAGTGGGAGTGAGGGATGCAGTAAAGAAGGATTAGTGGATCGGAAATGTGATTGTCGTATCCCAAAAGAAAATCCTGTCGTTTCCGTAGAAACGTTTTTCGATTTAGAAGGAGAAGTCATAGAACCCATAGTATTTCATAGCGACGCAGTTTCCGTGTGAATTCGTCAATGAGTGGGAGTGAGGGATGCAGTCAAGTAGGATTAGTGGATCGGAAATGTGATTGTCGTATCCCAAAAGAAAATCCTGTCGTTTCCATAGAAACGTTACTCGATTTAGAAGGAAATGCCTTGAAACACATAGTATTTCATAGCGACGCAATTTCCGTGCGAATTCGTCAATGTGTGGGAGTGAGGGATGCAGTAAAGAAGGATTAGTGGATCGGAAATGAGATTGTCGTATCCCAAAGAAAATCCTGTCGTTTCCATAGAAACGTTACTCGATTTCGAAGGAGATGTCTTAGAACACATAGTATTTCATAGCGACGCAATTCCCGTGTGAATTCGTTAATGTGTGGGAGTGAGGGATGCAGTTAAGAAGGATTAGTGGATCGGAAATGTGATTGTCGTAACCCAAAAGAAAATCCTGTCGTTTCCATAGAAACGTTACTCGATTTATTAGGAGAAGTCATAGAACCCATAGTATTTCATAGCGACGCAATTTCCGTGTGAATTCGTCAATGAGTGGGAGTGAGGGATGCAGTAAAGTAGGATTAGTGGAACGGAAATGTGATTGTCGTATCCCAAAAGAAAATCCTGTCGTTTCCATAGAAACGTTACTCGATTTAGAAGGAAATGTCTTAGAACACATAGTATTTCATAGCGACGCAATTTCCGTGTGAATTCGTCAATGTGTGCGAGTGAGGGATGCAGTAAGGAAGGATTAGTGGATCGGAAATGAGATTGTCGTATCCCCAAAGAAAATCCTGTCGTTTACATAGAAACGTTACTCGATTTGGAAGGAGAGGTCTTAGAACACATAGTATTTCATAGCGACGCAATTCCCGTGTGAATTCGTCAATGTGTGGGAGTGAGGGATGCAGTAAAGAAGGATTAGTGGATCGGAAATGTAATTGTCGTTTCCCAAAAGAAAATTATGTCGATTCCATAGAAACGTTACTCGATTTAGAAGGAGAAGACATAGAACACATAGTATTTCATAGCGACTCAATTTCTGTGTTAATTCGTCAATGTGAGGGAGCTAGGGATGCAATAAAGAAGGAATAGAGCATCGAGAAGGAAATACTCGTATCGCAAAAGAAAATCCTGTCGTTACCATAGAAACGATACTCGATTTAGAAGGAGAAGTCATAGAACCCATAACATCTCAAAGCGACGCAATTTCCGTGTGAATTCGTCAATGAGTGGGAGTGAGGGATGCAGTAAAGAAGGATTAGTGGATCGGAAATGAGATTGTCGTATCACAAAAGAAAATCCTGTCGTTTCCATTGAGACGTTACACGATTTAGAAGGAGAAGTCATAGAACCCATAGTATTTCATAGCAACGATATTTCCGTGTGAATTCGTCAATGTGTGGGAGTGAGGGATGCAGTAAAGAAGGATTAGTGGATCGGAAATGTGATTGTCGTATCCCAATAGAAAATCCTGTCGTTTCCATAGAAACGTTACTCTATTTAGAAGGAGAAGTCATAGAACCCATAGTATTTCATAGCGACGCAATTTCCGTGTGAATTCGTCAATGAGTGGGAGTGAGGGATGCAGTAAAGAAGGATTAGTGGATCGGAAATGAGATTGTCGTATCCCAAAAGAAAATCCTGTCGTTGCCATAGAAACGTTACTCGATTTAGAAGGAAATGTCTTAGAACACATAGTATTTCATGGCGACGAATTTTCCGTGTGAATTCGTCAATGTGTGGGAGTGAGGGATGCAGCAAAGAAGGATTAGTGGATCGGAAATGAGATTGTCGTATCCCAAAAGAAAATCCTATCGTTACCATAGAAACGTTACTCGATTTAGAAGGAAATGTCATAGAACCCATAGTATATCATTGCGACGCAATTGCTGTGTTAATTCGGCAATGAGTGGGAGTGAGGGATGCAGTAAAGAAGGATTAGTGGATCAAAAATAAGATTGTCGTATCCCAAAAGAAATTCCTGTCGTTTCCATAGAAACGTTACTCGATTTAGGAGGAAATGTCTTAGAACACACAGTATTTCATAGCGACGAATTTTCCGTGTGAATTCGTCAATGTGTGGGAGTGAGGGATGCAGCAAAGAAGGATTAGTGGATCGGAAATGAGATTGTCGTATCCCAAAAGAAAATCCTGTCGTTACCATAGAAACGTTACTCGATTTAGAAGGAAATGTCATAGAACCCATAGTATATCATTGCGACGCAATTGCTGTGTTAATTCGGCAATGAGTGGGAGTGAGGGATGCAGTAAAGAAGGATTAGTGGATCAAAAATAAGATTGTCGTATCCCAAAAGAAATTCCTGTCGTTTCCATAGAAACGTTACTCGATTTAGGAGGAAATGTCTTAGAACACACAGTATTTCATAGCGACGAATATTCCGTGTGAATTCGTCAATGTGTGGGAGTGAGGGATGCAGCAAAGAAGGATTAGTGGATTGGAAATGTGATTGTCGTATCCCAAAAGAAAATCCTGTCGTTTCCATAGAAACGTTACTCGATTTAGAAGGAGAAGTCATAGAACCCATAGTATTTCATAGCGACGCAATTTCCGTGTGAATTCGTCAATGAGTGGGAGTGAGGGATGCAGTAAAGAAGGATTAGTGGATCGGAAATGTGATTGTCGTATCCCAAAAGAAAATCGTGTCGTTTCCATAGAAACGTTACTCGATTTAGAAGGAGAAGTCATAGAACCCATAGTATTTCATAGCGACGCAATTTCCGTGTGAATTCGTCAATGACTGGGAGTGAAGGATGCAGTAAAGTAGGATTAGTGGATCGGAAATGTGATTGTCGTATCCCAAAAGAAAATCCTGTCGTTTCCATAGAAACGTTACTCGATTTAGAAGGAAATGTCTGAGAACACATAGTATTTCATAGCGACGCAATTTCCGTGTGAATTCGTCAATGTGTGGGAGTGAGGGATGCAGTAAAGAAGGATTAGTGGATCGGAAATGAGATTGTCGTATCCCCAAAGAAAATCCTGTCGTTTCCATAGAAACGTTACTCGATTTAGAAGGAGTGGTCTTAGAACACATAGTATTTCATAGCGACGCAATTCCAGTGTGACTTCGTCAATGAGTGGGAGTGAGGGATGCAGTAAAGAAGGATTAGTGGATCGGAAATGAGATTGTCGTATCCCAAAAGAAAATCCTGTCGTTTCCATAGAAACGTTATTCGATTTAGAAGGAAATGTCTTAGAACACTTAGTATTTCATAGCGACGCAATTTCCGTGTGAATTCGTCAATGAGTGGGAGTGAGGGATGCAGTAAAGAAGGATTAGTGGATCGGAAATGCGATTGTCGTGTCCCAATAGAAAAGCCTGTCGATTCCATAGAAACGTTACTCGATTTAGAAGGAAATGTCTTAGAACACATAGTATTTCATAGCGACGCAATTTCCGTGTGAATTCGTCAATGTGTGGGAGTGAGGGATGCAGTAAAGAAGGATTAGTGGATCGGAAATAAGATTGTCGTATCCCAAAAGAAAATCCTGTCGTTTCCATAAAAACGTTACTCGATTTAGAAGGAAATGTCTTAGAACACATAGTATTTCATAGCGACGCAGTTTCCGTGTGAATTCGTCAATGTGTGGGAGTGAGGGATGCAGTAAAGAAGGACTAGTGGATCGGAAATGAGATTGTCGTATCCCAAAAGAAAATCCTGTCGTTTCCATAGAAACGTTACTTGATTTAGAAGGAGAAGTCATAGAACTCATAGTATATCATAGCGACGCAATTGCTGTGTTAATACGTCAATGTGTGGGAGTGAGGGATGCAGTAAAGAAGGATTAGTGAATCGGAAATGTGATTGTCGTATCCCAAAAGAAAATCCAGTCGTTTCCATAGAAACGATACTCGATTTTGAAGGAGAAATCATAGAACCCATAGTATTTCATTGTGACGCAATTGCTGTGTTAATTCGTCAATGTGTGGGAGTGAGGGATGCAGCAAAGAAGGACTAGTGGATCGGAAATGTGATTGTCGTATCCCAAAAGAAAATCCTGTCGATTCCATAGACACGTTACTCGATTTAGAGGGAAATGTCTTAGAACACATAGAATTTCATAGCGACGCAATTTCCGTGTGAATTCGTCAATGTGTGGGAGTGAGGGATGCAGTAAAGAAGGATTAGTGGATCGGAAATGTGATTGTCGTATCCCAAAAGAAAATCCTGTCATTTCCATAGAAACGTTACTCGATTTAGAAGGAAATGTCTTAGGACACATAGTATTTCATAGCGACGCAATTTCCGTGTGAATTCGTCAATGAGTGGGAGTTAGGGATGCAGTAAAGAAGGATTAGTGGATCGGAAATGAGATTGTCGTATCCCAAAAGAAAATCCTGTCGTTTCCATAGAAACGTTACTCGATTTAGAAGGAGAGGTCATAGAACCCATAGTATTTCATAGCGACGCATTTTTCGTGTGAATTCGACATTGAGTGGGAGTGAGGGATGCAGTAAAGAAGGATTAGTGGATCGGAAATGTGATTGTCGTATCCCAAAAGAAAATCCTATCGTTTCCATAGAAACGTTACTCGATTTAGATGGAAATGTCGTAGAACACATAGTATTTCATAGCGACGCAATTTCCGTGTGAATTCGTCATTGTGTGGGAGTGTGGGATGCAGTAAAGAAGGATTAGTGGATCGGAAATGTGATTGTCGTATCCCAAAAGAAAATCCTGCCGTTCCCATAGAAACGTTACTCGATTTAGAAGGGAATGTCTTAGAACACATAGAATTTCATAGCGACGCAATTTCCGTGTGAATTCGTCAATGAGTGGGAGTGAGGTACTCAGTAAAGATGGATTAGTGGATCGGGAATGAGATTGTCGTATCCCAAAAGAAAATCCTGACGTTTCCATAGAAATGTTACTCGATTTAGAAGTAAATCTCTTAGAACACATTGTATTTCATAGCGACGCAATTTCCGTGTGAATTCGACAATGTGTGGGACTGAGGGATGCAGTAAAGAAGGATAAGTGGATGGGAAATGTGATTGTCGTATCCCAAAAGAAAATCCTGTCGTTTCCATAGAAACGTTACTCGATTTAGAAGGAAATGTCTTAGAATACATAGTATTTCATTGCGACGCAATTTCCGTGTGAATTCGTCAATGAGTGGGAGTGAGGGATGCAGTAAAGGAGGATTACTGGATCGGAAATGAGATTGTCGTATACCAAAAGAAAATCCTGTCGTTTCCATAGAAACGTTACTCGATTTAGAAGGATAAGTCATAGAACCCATAGTATTTCATAGCGACTCAATATCTGTGTGAATTCGTCATTGTGAGGCAGCTAGGGATGCAATAAAGAAGGAATAGTGCATCGAGAAGGAGATACTCGTATCGCAAAAGAAAAGCCAGTCATTTCCATGGAAACGATACACGATTTAGAAGGAGAAGTGTTAGAACCCACAGTATTTCATAGCGACGCAATTTCCGTGTGAATTCGTCAATGAGTGGGAGTGAGGGATGCAGTAAAGAAGTATTAGTGGATCGGGAATGTGATTGTCGTATCCCAAAAGAAAATCCTGTCGTTTCCATCGAAACGTTACTCGATTTAGAAGGAAATGTCTTAGTACACATAGTATTTCATAGCGACGCAAATTCCGTGTGAATTCGTCAATGTGTGGGAGTGAGGGATACAGTAAAGAAGGATTAGTGGATCGGAAATGTGATTGTCGTATCCCAAAAGAAAATCCTGTCGTTTCCATAGAAACGTTACTCGATTTAGAAGGAAATGTCTTAGAACACATAGTATGTCATAGCGACGCAATTTCCGTGTGAAATCGTCAATGTGTGGGAGTGAGGGATGCAGTAAAGAAGTATTAGTGGATCGGAAATGAGATTGTCGTATCCCAAAAGAAAATCCTGTCGTTTCCATAGAAACGTTACTCGATTTAGAAGGAAATGTCTTAGAACACATAGTATTTCATAGCGACTCAATTTCTGTGTTAATTCGTCAATGTGAGGGAGCTGGGGATGCAATAAAGAAGGAATAGTGCATCGAGAAGGAGATACTCGTATCGCAAAAGAAAATCCTGTCGTTTCCATAGAAACGTTACTCGATTTAGAAGGAGAAGTCATAGAACCCATAGTATTTCATAGCGACGCAATTTCCGTGCGAATTCGGCAATGTGTGGGGGTGAGGGATGCAGTAAAGGAGGATTAGTGGATCGGAAATGAGATTGTCGTATCCCAAAAGAAAATCCTGTCGTTTCCATAGAAACGTTACTCGATTTAGAAGAAAATGTCATAGAACCCATAGTATTTCATTGCGACGCAATTGCTGTGTTAATTCGTCAATGAGTCGGAGTGAGGGATGCAGTAAGGAAAGATTAGTGGATCGGAAATGAGATTGTCGTATCCCAAAAGAAAATCCCGTCGTTTCCGTAGAAACGTTACTCGATTAAGAAGGAAATGTCTTAGAACACATAGTATTTCATAGCGACGCAATTTCCGTGTGAATTCGCCAATGAGTGGGAGTGAGGGATGCAGTAAAGAAGGAATAGTGGATCGGAAATGAGATTGTCGTATCCTAAAAGAAAATTATGTCGTTTCCATAGAAACGTTACTCTGTTCAGAAGGAGAAGTCATAGAACCCATAGTATTTCATAGCGACGCAATTTCCGTGTGAATTCGTCAATGAGTGGGAGTGAGGGATGCAGTAAAGAAGGATTAGTGGATCGGAAATGTGATTGTCGTATCCCAAAAGATAATCCTGTCGTTTCCATAGAAACGTTACTCGATTTAGAAGGAAATGTCTTAGAACACATAGTATTTCGTAGCGACGCAATTTCCGTGTGAATTCGTCAATGTGTGGGAGTGAGGGATGCAGTAAAGCAGGATTACTGGATCGGAAATGTGATTGTCGTATCCCAAAAGAAAATCCTGTCGTTTCCATAGAAACGATACTCGATTTAGAAGGAGAAGTCCTAGAACCCTTAGTATTTCATTGCGACGCAATTGCTGTGTTAATTCGTCAATGTGTGGGAGTGAGGGATGCAGTAAAGAAGGATTAGTGGATCGGAAATGTGATTGTCGTATCCCAAAAGAAAATCCTGTCGTTTCCATAGAATCGTTACTCGATTTAGAAGGAAATGTCTTAGAACACATTGTATTACATAGCGACGCGATTTCCGTGTGAATTCGTCAATGAGTGGGAGTGAGGGATGCAGTAAAGAAGGATTACTGGATCGGAAATGAGATTGTCGCATCCCAAAAGAAAATCCTGTCGTTTCCATAGAAACGATACTCGATTTAGAAGGAGAAGTCATAGAACCCATAGTATTTAATAGCGACTCAATATCTGTGTTAATTCGTCATTGTGAGGTAGCTAGGGATCCAATAAAGAAGGAATAGTGCAACGAGAAGGAGATACTCGTATCGCAAAAGAAAAGCCAGTCATTTCCATAGAAACGATACACGATTTAGAAGGAGAAGTGTTAGAACACATAGTATTTCATAGCGAATCAATTTCCGTGTGAATTCGTCAATGAGTGGGAGTGAGGGATGCAGTAAAGAAGGATTAGTGGATCGGAAATGTGATTGTCGTATCCCAAAAGAAAATCCTGTCGTTTCCGTAGAAACGTTACTCGATTTAGAATGAAATGTCTTAGAACACATAGTATTTCATAGCGACGAATTTTCCGTGTGAATTCGTCAATGTGTGGGAGTGAGGGATGCTGTAAAGAAGCGTTAGTGGATCGTAAATGAGATTGACGTATCCCAAAAGAAAATCCTGTCGTTTCCATTGAGACGTTACACGATTTAGAAGGAGAAGTCATAGAACCCATAGTAATTCATAGCAACGTAATTTCCGTGTGAATTCGTCAATGAGTGGGAGTGAGGGATGCAGTAAAAAAGGATTAGTGGATCGGAAATGAGATTGTCGTATCCCAAAAGAAAATCCTGTGGTTTCCATAGAAACGTTACTCGATTTAGAAGGAGAAGTCATAGAACACATAGTATTTCATAGCGACGCAATTTCCGTGTTAATTCGACAATGAGTGGGAGTGAGGGATGCAGTAAAGGAGGATTAGTGGATCGGAAATGAGATTGTCGTATCCCAAAAGAAAATCCTGTCGTTTCCATTGAGACGTTACACGATTTAGAAGGAGAAGTCATAGAACCCATAGTATTTCATAGCAATGCAATTTCCGTGTGAATTCGTCAATGTGTGGGAGTGAGGGATGCAGTAAAGAAGGGTTAGTAGATCGGAAATGTGATTGTCGTATCCCAAAGGAAAATCCTGTCGTTTCCATAGAAACGTTACTCGATTTAGAAGGAGAAGTCATAGAACCCATAGTATTTCATAGCAACGCAATTTCCGTGTGAATTCGTCAATGTGAGGGAGCTAGGGATGCAATAAAGTATGAATAGTGCATCGAGAAGGAGATACTCGTATCGCAAAAGAAAATCCTGTCGTTACCATAGAAACGTTACTCGACTTAGAAGGAGAAGTCATAGAATCCATAACATTTCATAGCGACGCAATTTCCGTGTGAATTCGTCAATGAGTGGGAGTGAGGGATGCAGTATAAAGGATTAGTGGATCGGAAATGAGATTGTCGTATCCCAAAAGAAAATACTGTCGTTTCCATAGAAACGTAACTCGATTTAGAAGGAGAAGTCATAGAACACATAGTATTTCATAGCGACGCAATTTCCGTGTGAATTCGACAATGAGTGGGAGTGAGGGATGCAGTAAAGGAGGATTAGTGGATCGGAAATGAGATTGTCGTATCCCAAAAGAAAATCCTGTCGTTTCCATTGAGACGTTACACGATCTAGAAGGAGAAGTCATAGAACCCATAGTATTTCATAGCAACGCAATTTCCGTGTGAATTCGTCAATGTGTGGGAGTGAGGGATGCAGTAAAGAAAGATTAGTGGATCGGAAATGTGATTGTCGTATCCCAAAAGAAAATCCTGTCGTTTCCATAGAAACGATACTCGTTTTAGAAGGAGAAGTCATAGAACCCATAGTATCTCATAGCGACGCAATTTCCGTGTGAATTCGTCAATGAGTGGGAGTGAGGGATGCAGTAAAGAAGGATTAGTGGATCGGAAATGAGATTGTCGTATCCCAAAAGAAAATCCTGTCGTTTCCATACAATCGTTACTCCATTAAGAAGGAAATGTCTTAGAACTCATAGTATTTCATAGCGACGCAATTTCCGTGTGAATTCGCCAATGAGTGGGAGTGAGGGATGCAGTAAAGAAGGATTAGTGGATCGGAAATGAGATTGTCGTATCCTAAAAGAAAATTATGTCGTTTCCATAGAAACGTTACTCTATTCAGAAGGAGAAGTCATAGAACCCATAGTATTTCATAGCGACGCAATTTCCGTGTGAATTCGTCAATGAGTGGGAGTGAGGGATGCAGTAAAGAAGGATTAGTGGATCGGAAATGTGATTGTCGTATCCCAAAAGATAATCCTGTCGTTTCCATAGAAACGTTACTCGATTTAGAAGGAAATGTCTTAGAACACATAGTATTTCATAGCGACGCAATTTCCGTGTGAATTCGTCAATGTGTGGGAGTGAGGGATGCAGTAAAGCAGGATTACTGGATCGGAAATGTGATTGTCGTATGCCAAAAGAAAATCCTGTCGTTTCCATAGAAACGATACTCGATTTAGTAGGAGAAGTCCTAGAACCCTTAGTATTTCATTGCGACGCAATTGCTGTGTTAATTCGTCAATGTGTGGGAGTGAGGGATGCAGTAAAGAAGGATTAGTGGATCGGAAATGTGATTGTCGTATCCCAAAAGAAAATCCTGTCGTTTCCATAGAATCGTTACTCGATTTAGAAGGAAATGTCTTAGAACACATTGTATTTCATAGCGACGCGATTTCCGTGTGAATTCGTCAATGAGTGGGAGTGAGGGATGCAGTAAGGAAGGAGTACTGGATCGGAAATGAGATTGTCGCATCCCAAAAGAAAATCCTGTCGTTTCCATAGAAACGTTACTCGATTTAGAAGGAGAAGTCATAGAACCCATAGTATTTAATAGCGACTCAATATCTGTGTTAATTCGTCATTGTGAGGTAGCTAGGGATGCAATAAAGAAGGAATAGTGCATCGAGAAGGAGATACTCGTATCGCAAAAGAAAAGCTAGTCATTTCCATAGAAACGATACACGATTTAGAAGGAGAACTGTTAGAACACATAGTATTTCATAGCGAATCAATTTCCGTGTGAATTCGTCAATGAGTGGGAGTGAGGGATGCAGTAAAGAAGGATTAGTGGATCGGAAATGTGATTGTCGTATCCCAAAAGAAAATCCTGTCGTTTCCGTAGAAACGTTACTCGATTTAGAATGAAATGTCTTAGAACACATAGTATTTCATAGCGACGAATTTTCCGTGTGAATTCGTCAATGTGTGGGAGTGAGGGATGCAGTAAAGAAGGATTAGTGGATCGGAAATGTGATTGTCGTATCCCAAAAGAAAATCCTGTCGTTTCCATAGAAACGTTACTCGTTTTAGAAGGAGAAGTCATAGAACCCATAGTATCTCATAGCGACGCAATTTCCGTGTGAATTCGTCAGTGAGTGGGAGTGAGGGATGCAGTAAAGAAGGATTAGTGGATCGGAAATGAGATTGTCGTATCCCAAAAGGAAATCCTGTAGTTTCCATACAAACGTTACTCGATTTAGAAGGAAATGTCTTAGAACACTTAGTGTTTCATAGCGACGAATTTTCCGTGTGAATTCGTCAATGTGTGGGAGTGAGGGATGCAGTAAAGAAGGGTTAGTGGATCGGAAATGAAATTGTCGTATCCCAAAAGAAAATCCTGTCGTTACCATAGAAACGTTACTCGATTTAGAAGGAAATGTCATAGAACCCATAGTATATCATTGCGACGCTATTGCTGTGTTAATTCGTCAATGAGTGGGAGTGAGGGATGCAGTAAAGAAGGAGTAGTGGATCGGAAATAAGATTGTCGTATCCCAAAAGAAAATCCTGTCGTTTCCATAGAAACGTTACTCGATTTAGGAGGAAATGTCTTAGAACACATAGTATTTCATAGCGACGCAATTTCCGTGCGAATTCGTCAATGAGTGGGAGTGAGGGATGCAGTAAAGAATGATTAGTGGATCGGAAATGAGATTGTCGTATCCTAAAAGGAAATCCTGTCGTTTCCATAGAAACGTTACTCTATTTAGAAGGAGAAGTCATAGAACCCATAGTATTTCATAGCGACGCAATTTCCGTGTGAATTCGTCAATGAGTGGGAGTGAGGGATGCAGTAAAGAAGGATTAGTGGATCGGAAATGAGATTGTCGTATCCCAAAAGAAAATCCTGTCGTTTCCATAGAAACGTTACTCGATTTAGAAGGAAATGTCTTAGAACACATAGTATTTCATAGCGACGCAATTTCCATGTGAATTCGTCAATGAGTGGGAGTGAGGGATGCAGTAAAGAAGGATTAGTGTATTGGAAATGTGATTGTCGTATCCCAAAGAAAATCCTGTCGTTTCCATAGAAACGTTACTCGATTTAGAAGGAGAAGTCATAGAACCCATAGTATTTCATAGCGACGCAATTTCCGTGTGAATTCGTCAATGAGTGTTAGTGAGGGATGCAGTAAAGTAGAATTAGTGGATCGGAAATGTGATTGTCGTATCCCAAAAGAAAATCCTGTCGTTTCCATAGAAACGTTACTCGATTTAGAAGGAAATTTCTTAGAACACATAGTATTTCATAGCGACGAATTTTCCGTGTGAATTCGTCAATGTGTGGGAGTGAGGGATGCAGTAAAGAAGGATTAGTGGATCATAAATGAGATTGACGTATCCCAAAAGAAAATCCTGTCGTTTCCATTGAGACGTTACACGATTTAGAAGGAGAAGTCATAGAACCCATAGTAATTCATAGCAACGTAATTTCCGTGTGAATTCGTTAATGAGTGGGAGTGAGGGATGCAGTAAAGAAGGATTAGTGGATCGGAAATGAGATTGTCGTATCCCAAAAGAAAATCCTGTCGTTTCCATAGAAACATTACACGATTTAGAAGGAGAAGTCATAGAACCCATAGTATTTCATAGCAACGCAATTTCCGTGTGAATTCGTCAATGTGAGGGAGCTAGGGATGCAATAAAGAAGGAATAGTGCATCGAGAAGGAGATACTCGTATCGCAAAAGAAAATCCTGTTGTTACCATAGAAACGTTACTCGACTTAGAAGGAGAAGTCATAGAACCCATAATATTTCATAGCGACGCAATTTCCGTGTGAATTCGTCAATGAGTGGGAGTGAGGGATGCAGTAAAGAAGGATTAGTGGATCGGAAATGAGATTGTCGTATCCCAAAAGAAAATCCTGTCGTTTCCATAGAAACGTTACTCGATTTAGAAGGAGAAGTCATAGAACACATAGTATTTCATAGCGACGCAATTTCCGTGTGAATTCGACAATGAGTGGGAGTAAGGGATGCAGCAAAGGAGGATTAGTGGATCGGAAATGAGATTGTCGTATCCCAAAAGAAAATCCTGTCGTTTCCATTGAGACGTTACACGATTTAGAAGGAGAAGTCATAGAACCCATAGTATTTCATAGCAACGCAATTTCCGTGTGAATTCGTCAATGAGTGGGAGTGAGGGATGCAGTAAAGGAGGATTAGTGGATCGGAAATGAGATTGTCGTATCCCAAAAGAAAATCCTGTCGTTTCCATTGAGACGTTACACGATTTAGATGGAGAAGTCATAGAACCCATAGTATTTCAAAGCAACGCAATTTCCGTGTGAATTCGTCAATGTGTGGGAGTGAGGGATGCAGTAAAGAAGGATTAGTGGATCGGAAATGAAATTGTCGTATCCCAAAAGAAAATCCTGTCGTTACCATAGAAACGTTACTTGATTTAGAAGGAAATGTCATAGAACCCATAGTATATCATTGCGACGCTATTGCTGTGTTAATTCGTCAATGAGTGGGAGTGAGGGATGCAGTAAAGAAGGATTAGTGGATCGGAAATAAGATTGTCATATCCCAAAAGAAAATCCTGTCGTTTCCATAGAAACGTTACTCGATTTAGGAGGAAATGTCTTAGAACACATAGTATTTCATAGCGACGCAATTTCCGTGCGAATTCGTCAATGAGTGGGAGTGAGGGATGCAGTAAAGAAGGATTAGTGGATCGGAAATGAGATTGTCGTATCCCAAAAGAAAATCCTGTCGTTTCCATAGAAACGTTACTCGATTTAGAAGGAAATGTCATAGAACCCATAGTATTTCATTGCGGCGCAATTGCTGTGTTAATTCGTCAGTGAGTCGGAGTGAGGGATGCAGTAAAGAAGGATTAGTGGATCGGAAATGAGATTGTCGTATCCCAAAAGAAAATCCTGTCGTTTCCATTGAAACGTTACTCGATTAAGAAGGAAATGTCTTAGAACACATAGTATTTCATAGCGACGCAATTTCCGTGTGAATTCGTCAATGAGTGGGAGTGAGGGATGCAGTAAAGAAGGATTAGTGTATTGGAAATGTGATTGTCGTATCCCAAAGAAAATCCTGTCGTTTCCATAGAAACGTTACTCGATTTAGAAGTAGATGTCATAGAACCCATAGTATTTCATAGTGACGCAATTTCCGTGTGAATTCGTCAATGAGTGGTAGTGAGGGATGCAGGAAAGAAGGATTAGTGGATCGGAAATGTGATTGTCGTATCCCAAAAGAAAATCCTGTCGTATCCATAGAAACGTTACTCGATTTAGAAGGAGAAGCCATAGAACCCATAGTATTTCATAGCGACGCAATTTCCGTGTGAATTCGTCAATGAGTGTTAGTGAGGGATGCAGTAAAGTAGAATTAGTGTATTGGAAATGTGATTGTCGTATCCCAAAGAAAATCCTGTCGTTTCCATAGAAACGTTACTCGATTTAGAAGGAGATGTCATAGAACCCATAGTATTTCATAGTGACGCAATTTCCGTGTGAATTCGTCAATGAGTGGGAGTGAGGGATGCAGTAAAGAAGGATTACTGGATCGGAAATGAGATTGTCGCATCCCAAAAGAAAATCCTGTCGTTTCCATAGAAACGATACTCGATTTAGAAGGAGAAGTCATAGAACCCATAGTATTTAATAGCGACTCAATATCTGTGTTAATTCGTCATTGTGAGGTAGCTAGGGATCCAATAAAGAAGGAATAGTGCAACGAGAAGGAGATACTCGTATCGCAAAAGAAAAGCCAGTCATTTCCATAGAAACGATACACGATTTAGAAGGAGAAGTGTTAGAACACATAGTATTTCATAGCGAATCAATTTCCGTGTGAATTCGTCAATGAGTGGGAGTGAGGGATGCAGTAAAGAAGGATTAGTGGATCGGAAATGTGATTGTCGTATCCCAAAAGAAAATCCTGTCGTTTCCGTAGAAACGTTACTCGATTTAGAATGAAATGTCTTAGAACACATAGTATTTCATAGCGACGAATTTTCCGTGTGAATTCGTCAATGTGTGGGAGTGAGGGATGCTGTAAAGAAGCGTTAGTGGATCGTAAATGAGATTGACGTATCCCAAAAGAAAATCCTGTCGTTTCCATTGAGACGTTACACGATTTAGAAGGAGAAGTCATAGAACCCATAGTAATTCATAGCAACGTAATTTCCGTGTGAATTCGTCAATGAGTGGGAGTGAGGGATGCAGTAAAAAAGGATTAGTGGATCGGAAATGAGATTGTCGTATCCCAAAAGAAAATCCTGTGGTTTCCATAGAAACGTTACTCGATTTAGAAGGAGAAGTCATAGAACACATAGTATTTCATAGCGACGCAATTTCCGTGTTAATTCGACAATGAGTGGGAGTGAGGGATGCAGTAAAGGAGGATTAGTGGATCGGAAATGAGATTGTCGTATCCCAAAAGAAAATCCTGTCGTTTCCATTGAGACGTTACACGATTTAGAAGGAGAAGTCATAGAACCCATAGTATTTCATAGCAATGCAATTTCCGTGTGAATTCGTCAATGTGTGGGAGTGAGGGATGCAGTAAAGAAGGGTTAGTAGATCGGAAATGTGATTGTCGTATCCCAAAGGAAAATCCTGTCGTTTCCATAGAAACGTTACTCGATTTAGAAGGAGAAGTCATAGAACCCATAGTATTTCATAGCAACGCAATTTCCGTGTGAATTCGTCAATGTGAGGGAGCTAGGGATGCAATAAAGTATGAATAGTGCATCGAGAAGGAGATACTCGTATCGCAAAAGAAAATCCTGTCGTTACCATAGAAACGTTACTCGACTTAGAAGGAGAAGTCATAGAATCCATAACATTTCATAGCGACGCAATTTCCGTGTGAATTCGTCAATGAGTGGGAGTGAGGGATGCAGTATAAAGGATTAGTGGATCGGAAATGAGATTGTCGTATCCCAAAAGAAAATACTGTCGTTTCCATAGAAACGTAACTCGATTTAGAAGGAGAAGTCATAGAACACATAGTATTTCATAGCGACGCAATTTCCGTGTGAATTCGACAATGAGTGGGAGTGAGGGATGCAGTAAAGGAGGATTAGTGGATCGGAAATGAGATTGTCGTATCCCAAAAGAAAATCCTGTCGTTTCCATTGAGACGTTACACGATCTAGAAGGAGAAGTCATAGAACCCATAGTATTTCATAGCAACGCAATTTCCGTGTGAATTCGTCAATGTGTGGGAGTGAGGGATGCAGTAAAGAAAGATTAGTGGATCGGAAATGTGATTGTCGTATCCCAAAAGAAAATCCTGTCGTTTCCATAGAAACGATACTCGTTTTAGAAGGAGAAGTCATAGAACCCATAGTATCTCATAGCGACGCAATTTCCGTGTGAATTCGTCAATGAGTGGGAGTGAGGGATGCAGTAAAGAAGGATTAGTGGATCGGAAATGAGATTGTCGTATCCCAAAAGAAAATCCTGTCGTTTCCATACAATCGTTACTCCATTAAGAAGGAAATGTCTTAGAACTCATAGTATTTCATAGCGACGCAATTTCCGTGTGAATTCGCCAATGAGTGGGAGTGAGGGATGCAGTAAAGAAGGATTAGTGGATCGGAAATGAGATTGTCGTATCCTAAAAGAAAATTATGTCGTTTCCATAGAAACGTTACTCTATTCAGAAGGAGAAGTCATAGAACCCATAGTATTTCATAGCGACGCAATTTCCGTGTGAATTCGTCAATGAGTGGGAGTGAGGGATGCAGTAAAGAAGGATTAGTGGATCGGAAATGTGATTGTCGTATCCCAAAAGATAATCCTGTCGTTTCCATAGAAACGTTACTCGATTTAGAAGGAAATGTCTTAGAACACATAGTATTTCATAGCGACGCAATTTCCGTGTGAATTCGTCAATGTGTGGGAGTGAGGGATGCAGTAAAGCAGGATTACTGGATCGGAAATGTGATTGTCGTATGCCAAAAGAAAATCCTGTCGTTTCCATAGAAACGATACTCGATTTAGTAGGAGAAGTCCTAGAACCCTTAGTATTTCATTGCGACGCAATTGCTGTGTTAATTCGTCAATGTGTGGGAGTGAGGGATGCAGTAAAGAAGGATTAGTGGATCGGAAATGTGATTGTCGTATCCCAAAAGAAAATCCTGTCGTTTCCATAGAATCGTTACTCGATTTAGAAGGAAATGTCTTAGAACACATTGTATTTCATAGCGACGCGATTTCCGTGTGAATTCGTCAATGAGTGGGAGTGAGGGATGCAGTAAGGAAGGAGTACTGGATCGGAAATGAGATTGTCGCATCCCAAAAGAAAATCCTGTCGTTTCCATAGAAACGTTACTCGATTTAGAAGGAGAAGTCATAGAACCCATAGTATTTAATAGCGACTCAATATCTGTGTTAATTCGTCATTGTGAGGTAGCTAGGGATGCAATAAAGAAGGAATAGTGCATCGAGAAGGAGATACTCGTATCGCAAAAGAAAAGCTAGTCATTTCCATAGAAACGATACACGATTTAGAAGGAGAACTGTTAGAACACATAGTATTTCATAGCGAATCAATTTCCGTGTGAATTCGTCAATGAGTGGGAGTGAGGGATGCAGTAAAGAAGGATTAGTGGATCGGAAATGTGATTGTCGTATCCCAAAAGAAAATCCTGTCGTTTCCGTAGAAACGTTACTCGATTTAGAATGAAATGTCTTAGAACACATAGTATTTCATAGCGACGAATTTTCCGTGTGAATTCGTCAATGTGTGGGAGTGAGGGATGCAGTAAAGAAGGATTAGTGGATCGGAAATGTGATTGTCGTATCCCAAAAGAAAATCCTGTCGTTTCCATAGAAACGTTACTCGTTTTAGAAGGAGAAGTCATAGAACCCATAGTATCTCATAGCGACGCAATTTCCGTGTGAATTCGTCAGTGAGTGGGAGTGAGGGATGCAGTAAAGAAGGATTAGTGGATCGGAAATGAGATTGTCGTATCCCAAAAGGAAATCCTGTAGTTTCCATACAAACGTTACTCGATTTAGAAGGAAATGTCTTAGAACACTTAGTGTTTCATAGCGACGAATTTTCCGTGTGAATTCGTCAATGTGTGGGAGTGAGGGATGCAGTAAAGAAGGGTTAGTGGATCGGAAATGAAATTGTCGTATCCCAAAAGAAAATCCTGTCGTTACCATAGAAACGTTACTCGATTTAGAAGGAAATGTCATAGAACCCATAGTATATCATTGCGACGCTATTGCTGTGTTAATTCGTCAATGAGTGGGAGTGAGGGATGCAGTAAAGAAGGAGTAGTGGATCGGAAATAAGATTGTCGTATCCCAAAAGAAAATCCTGTCGTTTCCATAGAAACGTTACTCGATTTAGGAGGAAATGTCTTAGAACACATAGTATTTCATAGCGACGCAATTTCCGTGCGAATTCGTCAATGAGTGGGAGTGAGGGATGCAGTAAAGAATGATTAGTGGATCGGAAATGAGATTGTCGTATCCTAAAAGGAAATCCTGTCGTTTCCATAGAAACGTTACTCTATTTAGAAGGAGAAGTCATAGAACCCATAGTATTTCATAGCGACGCAATTTCCGTGTGAATTCGTCAATGAGTGGGAGTGAGGGATGCAGTAAAGAAGGATTAGTGGATCGGAAATGAGATTGTCGTATCCCAAAAGAAAATCCTGTCGTTTCCATAGAAACGTTACTCGATTTAGAAGGAAATGTCTTAGAACACATAGTATTTCATAGCGACGCAATTTCCATGTGAATTCGTCAATGAGTGGGAGTGAGGGATGCAGTAAAGAAGGATTAGTGTATTGGAAATGTGATTGTCGTATCCCAAAGAAAATCCTGTCGTTTCCATAGAAACGTTACTCGATTTAGAAGGAGAAGTCATAGAACCCATAGTATTTCATAGCGACGCAATTTCCGTGTGAATTCGTCAATGAGTGTTAGTGAGGGATGCAGTAAAGTAGAATTAGTGGATCGGAAATGTGATTGTCGTATCCCAAAAGAAAATCCTGTCGTTTCCATAGAAACGTTACTCGATTTAGAAGGAAATTTCTTAGAACACATAGTATTTCATAGCGACGAATTTTCCGTGTGAATTCGTCAATGTGTGGGAGTGAGGGATGCAGTAAAGAAGGATTAGTGGATCATAAATGAGATTGACGTATCCCAAAAGAAAATCCTGTCGTTTCCATTGAGACGTTACACGATTTAGAAGGAGAAGTCATAGAACCCATAGTAATTCATAGCAACGTAATTTCCGTGTGAATTCGTTAATGAGTGGGAGTGAGGGATGCAGTAAAGAAGGATTAGTGGATCGGAAATGAGATTGTCGTATCCCAAAAGAAAATCCTGTCGTTTCCATAGAAACATTACACGATTTAGAAGGAGAAGTCATAGAACCCATAGTATTTCATAGCAACGCAATTTCCGTGTGAATTCGTCAATGTGAGGGAGCTAGGGATGCAATAAAGAAGGAATAGTGCATCGAGAAGGAGATACTCGTATCGCAAAAGAAAATCCTGTTGTTACCATAGAAACGTTACTCGACTTAGAAGGAGAAGTCATAGAACCCATAATATTTCATAGCGACGCAATTTCCGTGTGAATTCGTCAATGAGTGGGAGTGAGGGATGCAGTAAAGAAGGATTAGTGGATCGGAAATGAGATTGTCGTATCCCAAAAGAAAATCCTGTCGTTTCCATAGAAACGTTACTCGATTTAGAAGGAGAAGTCATAGAACACATAGTATTTCATAGCGACGCAATTTCCGTGTGAATTCGACAATGAGTGGGAGTAAGGGATGCAGCAAAGGAGGATTAGTGGATCGGAAATGAGATTGTCGTATCCCAAAAGAAAATCCTGTCGTTTCCATTGAGACGTTACACGATTTAGAAGGAGAAGTCATAGAACCCATAGTATTTCATAGCAACGCAATTTCCGTGTGAATTCGTCAATGAGTGGGAGTGAGGGATGCAGTAAAGGAGGATTAGTGGATCGGAAATGAGATTGTCGTATCCCAAAAGAAAATCCTGTCGTTTCCATTGAGACGTTACACGATTTAGATGGAGAAGTCATAGAACCCATAGTATTTCAAAGCAACGCAATTTCCGTGTGAATTCGTCAATGTGTGGGAGTGAGGGATGCAGTAAAGAAGGATTAGTGGATCGGAAATGAAATTGTCGTATCCCAAAAGAAAATCCTGTCGTTACCATAGAAACGTTACTTGATTTAGAAGGAAATGTCATAGAACCCATAGTATATCATTGCGACGCTATTGCTGTGTTAATTCGTCAATGAGTGGGAGTGAGGGATGCAGTAAAGAAGGATTAGTGGATCGGAAATAAGATTGTCATATCCCAAAAGAAAATCCTGTCGTTTCCATAGAAACGTTACTCGATTTAGGAGGAAATGTCTTAGAACACATAGTATTTCATAGCGACGCAATTTCCGTGCGAATTCGTCAATGAGTGGGAGTGAGGGATGCAGTAAAGAAGGATTAGTGGATCGGAAATGAGATTGTCGTATCCCAAAAGAAAATCCTGTCGTTTCCATAGAAACGTTACTCGATTTAGAAGGAAATGTCATAGAACCCATAGTATTTCATTGCGGCGCAATTGCTGTGTTAATTCGTCAGTGAGTCGGAGTGAGGGATGCAGTAAAGAAGGATTAGTGGATCGGAAATGAGATTGTCGTATCCCAAAAGAAAATCCTGTCGTTTCCATTGAAACGTTACTCGATTAAGAAGGAAATGTCTTAGAACACATAGTATTTCATAGCGACGCAATTTCCGTGTGAATTCGTCAATGAGTGGGAGTGAGGGATGCAGTAAAGAAGGATTAGTGTATTGGAAATGTGATTGTCGTATCCCAAAGAAAATCCTGTCGTTTCCATAGAAACGTTACTCGATTTAGAAGTAGATGTCATAGAACCCATAGTATTTCATAGTGACGCAATTTCCGTGTGAATTCGTCAATGAGTGGTAGTGAGGGATGCAGGAAAGAAGGATTAGTGGATCGGAAATGTGATTGTCGTATCCCAAAAGAAAATCCTGTCGTATCCATAGAAACGTTACTCGATTTAGAAGGAGAAGCCATAGAACCCATAGTATTTCATAGCGACGCAATTTCCGTGTGAATTCGTCAATGAGTGTTAGTGAGGGATGCAGTAAAGTAGAATTAGTGTATTGGAAATGTGATTGTCGTATCCCAAAGAAAATCCTGTCGTTTCCATAGAAACGTTACTCGATTTAGAAGGAGATGTCATAGAACCCATAGTATTTCATAGTGACGCAATTTCCGTGTGAATTCGTCAATGAGTGGGAGTGAGGGATGCAGTAAAGAAGGATTACTGGATCGGAAATGAGATTGTCGCATCCCAAAAGAAAATCCTGTCGTTTCCATAGAAACGTTACTCGATTTAGAAGGAGAAGTCATAGAACCCATAGTATTTAATAGCGACTCAATATCTGTGTTAATTCGTCATTGTGAGGGAGCTAGGGATGCAATAAAGAAGGAATAGTGCATCGAGAAGGAGATACTCGTATCGCAAAAGAAAAGCCAGTCATTTAAATAGAAACGATACACGATTTAGAAGGAGAAGTGTTAGAACACATAGTATTTCATAGCGAATCAATTTCCGTGTGAATTCGTCAATGAGTGGGAGTGAGGGATGCAGTAAAGAAGGATTAGTGGATCGGAAATGTGATTGTCGTATCCCAAAAGAAAATCCTGTCGTTTCCATAGAAACGTTACTCGATTTAGAAGGAAATGTCTTAGAACACATAGTATTTCATAGCGACGAATTTTCCGTGTGAATTCGTCAATGTGTGGGAGTGAGGGATGCAGTAAAGAAGGATTAGTGGATCATAAATGAGATTGACGTATCCCAAAAGAAAATCCTGTCGTTTCCATTGAGACGTTACACGATTTAGAAGGAGAAGTCATAGAACCCATAGTAATTCATAGCAACGTAATTTCCGTGCGAATTCGTTAATGAGTGGGAGTGAGGGATGCAGTAAAGAAGGATTAGTGGATCGGAAATGAGATTGTCGTATCCCAAAAGAAAATCCTGTCGTTTCCATTGAGACGTTACACGATTTAGAAGGAGAAGTCATAGAACCCATAGTATTTCATAGCAACGCAATTTCCGTGTGAATTCGTCAATGTGAGGGAGCTAGGGATGCAATAAAGAAGGAATAGTGCATCGAGAAGGAGATACTCGTATCGCAAAAGAAAATCCTGTTGTTACCATAGAAACGTTACTCGACTTAGAAGGAGAAGTCATAGAACCCATAATATTTCATAGCGACGCAATTTCCGTGTGAATTCGTCAATGAGTGGGAGTGAGGGATGCAGTAAAGAAGGATTAGTGGATCGGAAATGAGATTGTCGTATCCCAAAAGAAAATCCTGTCGTTTCCATTGAGACGTTACACGATTTAGAAGGAGAAGTCATAGAACCCATAGTATTTCATAGCAACGCAATTTCCGTGTGCATTCGTCAATGAGTGGGAGTGAGGGATGCAGTAAAGGAGGATTAGTGGATCGGAAATGAGATTGTCGTATCCCAAAAGAAAATCCTGTCGTTTCCATTGAGACGTTACACGATTTAGATGGAGAAGTCATAGAACCCATAGTATTTCATAGCAACGCAATTTCCGTGTGAATTCGTCAATGTGTGGGAGTGAGGGATGGAGTAAAGAAGGATTAGTGGATCGGAAATGTGATTGTCGTATCCCAAAAGAAAATCCTGTCGTTTCCATAGAAACGTTACTCGTTTTAGATGGAGAAGTCATAGAACCCATAGTATCTCATAGCGTCGCAATTTCCGTGTGAATTCGTCAATGAGTGGGAGTGAGGGATGCAGTAAAGAAGGATTAGTGGATCGGAAATGAAATTGTCGTATCCCAAAAGAAAATCCTGTCGTTACCATAGAAACGTTACTTGATTTAGAAGGAAATGTCATAGAACCCATAGTATATCATTGCGACGCTATTGCTGTGTTAATTTGTCAATGAGTGGGAGTGAGGGATGCAGTAAAGAAGGATTAGTGGATCGGAAATAAGATTGTCGTATCCCAAAAGAAAATCCTGTCGTTTCCATAGAAACGTTACTCGATTTAGGAGGAAATGTCTTAGAACACATAGTATTTCATAGCGACGCAATTTCCGTGCGAATTCGTCAATGAGTGGGAGTGAGGGATGCAGTAAAGAAGGATTAGTGGATCGGAAATGAGATTGTCGTATCCCAAAAGAAAATCCTGTCGTTTCCATAGAAACGTTACTCGATTTAGAAGGAAATGTCATAGAACCCATAGTAGTTCATTGCGGCGCAATTGCTGTGTTAATTCGTTAGTGAGTCGGAGTGAGGGATGCAGTAAAGAAGGATTAGTGGATCGGAAATGAGATTGTCGTATCCCAAAAGAAAATCCTGTCGTTTCCATTGAAACGTTACTCGATTAAGAAGGAAATGTCTTAGAACACATAGTATTTCATAGCGACGCAATTTCCGTGTGAATTCGTCAATGAGTGGGAGTGAGGGATGCAGTAAAGAATGATTAGTGGATCGGAAATGAGATTGTCGTATCCTAAAAGGAAATCCTGTCGTTTCCATAGAAACGTTACTCTATTTAGAAGGAGAAGTCATAGAACCCATAGTATTTCATAGCGACGCAATTTCCGTGTGAATTCGTCAATGAGTGGGAGTGAGGGATGCAGTAAAGAAGGATTAGTGGATCGGAAATGAGATTATCGTATCCCAAAAGAAAATCCTGTCGTTTCCATAGAAACGTTACTCGATTTAGAAGGAAATGTCTTAGAACACATAGTATTTCATAGCGACGCAATTTCCATGTGAATTCGTCAATGAGTGGGAGTGAGGGATGCAGTAAAGAAGGATTAGTGTATTGGAAATGTGATTGTCGTATCCCAAAGAAAATCCTGTCGTTTCCATAGAAACGTTACTCGATTTAGAAGGAGATGTCATAGAACCCATAGTATTTCATAGTGACGCAATTTCCGTGTGGATTCGTCAATGAGTGGTAGTGAGGGATGCAGTAAAGAAGGATTAGTGGATCGGAAATGTGATTGTCGTATCCCAAAAGAAAATCCTGTCGTTTCCATAGAAACGTTACTCGATTTAGAAGGAGAAGTCATAGAACCCATAGTATTTCATAGCGACGCAATTTCCGTGTGAATTCGTCAATGAGTGTTAGTGAGGGATGCAGTAAAGTAGAATTAGTGGATCGGAAATGTGATTGTCGTATCCCAAAAGAAAATCCTGTCGTTTCCATAGAAACGTTACTCGATTTAGAAGGAAATTTCTTAGAACACATAGTATTTCATAGCGACGCAATTTCCGTGTGAATTCGTCAATGAGTGGGAGTGAGGGATGCAGTAAAGAAGGATTACTGGATCGGAAATGAGATTGTCGCATCCCAAAAGAAAATCCTGTCGTTTCCATAGAAACGTTACTCGATTTAGAAGGAGAAGTCATAGAACCCATAGTATTTAATAGCGACTCAATATCTGTGTTAATTCGTCATTGTGAGGTAGCTAGGGATCCAATAAAGAAGGAATAGTGCAACGAGAAGGAGATACTCGTATCGCAAAAGAAAAGCCAGTCATTTCCATAGAAACGATACACGATTTAGAAGGAGAAGTGTTAGAACACATAGTATTTCATAGCGAATCAATTTCCGTGTGAATTCGTCAATGAGTGGGAGTGAGGGATGCAGTAAAGAAGGATTAGTGGATCGGAAATGTGATTGTCGTATCCCAAAAGAAAATCCTGTCGTTTCCGTAGAAACGTTACTCGATTTAGAATGAAATGTCTTAGAACACATAGTATTTCATAGCGACGAATTTTCCGTGTGAATTCGTCAATGTGTGGGAGTGAGGGATGCTGTAAAGAAGGATTAGTGGATCGTAAATGAGATTGACGTATCCCAAAAGAAAATCCTGTCGTTTCCATTGAGACGTTACACGATTTAGAAGGAGAAGTCATAGAACCCATAGTAATTCATAGCAACGTAATTTCCGTGTGAATTCGTCAATGAGTGGGAGTGAGGGATGCAGTAAAAAAGGATTAGTGGATCGGAAATGAGATTGTCGTATCCCAAAAGAAAATCCTGTGGTTTCCATAGAAACGTTACTCGATTTAGAAGGAGAAGTCATAGAACACATAGTATTTCATAGCGACGCAATTTCCGTGTTAATTCGACAATGAGTGGGAGTGAGGGATGCAGTAAAGGAGGATTAGTGGATCGGAAATGAGATTGTCGTATCCCAAAAGAAAATCCTGTCGTTTCCATTGAGACGTTACACGATTTAGAAGGAGAAGTCATAGAACCCATAGTATTTCATAGCAATGCAATTTCCGTGTGAATTCGTCAATGTGTGGGAGTGAGGGATGCAGTAAAGAAGGGTTAGTAGATCGGAAATGTGATTGTCGTATCCCAAAGGAAAATCCTGTCGTTTCCATAGAAACGTTACTCGATTTAGAAGGAGAAGTCATAGAACCCATAGTATTTCATAGCAACGCAATTTCCGTGTGAATTCGTCAATGTGAGGGAGCTAGGGATGCAATAAAGTATGAATAGTGCATCGAGAAGGAGATACTCGTATCGCAAAAGAAAATCCTGTCGTTACCATAGAAACGTTACTCGACTTAGAAGGAGAAGTCATAGAATCCATAACATTTCATAGCGACGCAATTTCCGTGTGAATTCGTCAATGAGTGGGAGTGAGGGATGCAGTATAAAGGATTAGTGGATCGGAAATGAGATTGTCGTATCCCAAAAGAAAATACTGTCGTTTCCATAGAAACGTAACTCGATTTAGAAGGAGAAGTCATAGAACACATAGTATTTCATAGCGACGCAATTTCCGTGTGAATTCGACAATGAGTGGGAGTGAGGGATGCAGTAAAGGAGGATTAGTGGATCGGAAATGAGATTGTCGTATCCCAAAAGAAAATCCTGTCGTTTCCATTGAGACGTTACACGATCTAGAAGGAGAAGTCATAGAACCCATAGTATTTCATAGCAACGCAATTTCCGTGTGAATTCGTCAATGTGTGGGAGTGAGGGATGCAGTAAAGAAAGATTAGTGGATCGGAAATGTGATTGTCGTATCCCAAAAGAAAATCCTGTCGTTTCCATAGAAACGATACTCGTTTTAGAAGGAGAAGTCATAGAACCCATAGTATCTCATAGCGACGCAATTTCCGTGTGAATTCGTCAATGAGTGGGAGTGAGGGATGCAGTAAAGAAGGATTAGTGGATCGGAAATGAGATTGTCGTATCCCAAAAGAAAATCCTGTCGTTTCCATACAATCGTTACTCCATTAAGAAGGAAATGTCTTAGAACTCATAGTATTTCATAGCGACGCAATTTCCGTGTGAATTCGCCAATGAGTGGGAGTGAGGGATGCAGTAAAGAAGGATTAGTGGATCGGAAATGAGATTGTCGTATCCTAAAAGAAAATTATGTCGTTTCCATAGAAACGTTACTCTATTCAGAAGGAGAAGTCATAGAACCCATAGTATTTCATAGCGACGCAATTTCCGTGTGAATTCGTCAATGAGTGGGAGTGAGGGATGCAGTAAAGAAGGATTAGTGGATCGGAAATGTGATTGTCGTATCCCAAAAGATAATCCTGTCGTTTCCATAGAAACGTTACTCGATTTAGAAGGAAATGTCTTAGAACACATAGTATTTCATAGCGACGCAATTTCCGTGTGAATTCGTCAATGTGTGGGAGTGAGGGATGCAGTAAAGCAGGATTACTGGATCGGAAATGTGATTGTCGTATGCCAAAAGAAAATCCTGTCGTTTCCATAGAAACGATACTCGATTTAGTAGGAGAAGTCCTAGAACCCTTAGTATTTCATTGCGACGCAATTGCTGTGTTAATTCGTCAATGTGTGGGAGTGAGGGATGCAGTAAAGAAGGATTAGTGGATCGGAAATGTGATTGTCGTATCCCAAAAGAAAATCCTGTCGTTTCCATAGAATCGTTACTCGATTTAGAAGGAGAAGTCATAGAACCCATAGTATTTCATAGCGACGCAATTTCCGTGTGAATTCGTCAATGAGTGTTAGTGAGGGATGCAGTAAAGTAGAATTAGTGGATCGGAAATGTGATTGTCGTATCCCAAAAGAAAATCCTGTCGTTTCCATAGAAACGTTACTCGATTTAGAAGGAAATTTCTTAGAACACATAGTATTTCATAGCGACGCAATTTCCGTGTGAATTCGTCAATGAGTGGGAGTGAGGGATGCAGTAAAGAAGGATTACTGGATCGGAAATGAGATTGTCGCATCCCAAAAGAAAATCCTGTCGTTTCCATAGAAACGTTACTCGATTTAGAAGGAGAAGTCATAGAACCCATAGTATTTAATAGCGACTCAATATCTGTGTTAATTCGTCATTGTGAGGTAGCTAGGGATCCAATAAAGAAGGAATAGTGCAACGAGAAGGAGATACTCGTATCGCAAAAGAAAAGCCAGTCATTTCCATAGAAACGATACACGATTTAGAAGGAGAAGTGTTAGAACACATAGTATTTCATAGCGAATCAATTTCCGTGTGAATTCGTCAATGAGTGGGAGTGAGGGATGCAGTAAAGAAGGATTAGTGGATCGGAAATGTGATTGTCGTATCCCAAAAGAAAATCCTGTCGTTTCCGTAGAAACGTTACTCGATTTAGAATGAAATGTCTTAGAACACATAGTATTTCATAGCGACGAATTTTCCGTGTGAATTCGTCAATGTGTGGGAGTGAGGGATGCTGTAAAGAAGGATTAGTGGATCGTAAATGAGATTGACGTATCCCAAAAGAAAATCCTGTCGTTTCCATTGAGACGTTACACGATTTAGAAGGAGAAGTCATAGAACCCATAGTAATTCATAGCAACGTAATTTCCGTGTGAATTCGTCAATGAGTGGGAGTGAGGGATGCAGTGAAAAAGGATTAGTGGATCGGAAATGAGATTGTCGTATCCCAAAAGAAAATCCTGTGGTTTCCATAGAAACGTTACTCGATTTAGAAGGAGAAGTCATAGAACACATAGTATTTCATAGCGACGCAATTTCCGTGTTAATTCGACAATGAGTGGGAGTGAGGGATGCAGTAAAGGAGGATTAGTGGATCGGAAATGAGATTGTCGTATCCCAAAAGAAAATCCTGTCGTTTCCATTGAGACGTTACACGATTTAGAAGGAGAAGTCATAGAACCCATAGTATTTCATAGCAATGCAATTTCCGTGTGAATTCGTCAATGTGTGGGAGTGAGGGATGCAGTAAAGAAGGGTTAGTAGATCGGAAATGTGATTGTCGTATCCCAAAGGAAAATCCTGTCGTTTCCATAGAAACGTTACTCGATTTAGAAGGAGAAGTCATAGAACCCATAGTATTTCATAGCAACGCAATTTCCGTGTGAATTCGTCAATGTGAGGGAGCTAGGGATGCAATAAAGTATGAATAGTGCATCGAGAAGGAGATACTCGTATCGCAAAAGAAAATCCTGTCGTTACCATAGAAACGTTACTCGACTTAGAAGGAGAAGTCATAGAATCCATAACATTTCATAGCGACGCAATTTCCGTGTGAATTCGTCAATGAGTGGGAGTGAGGGATGCAGTATAAAGGATTAGTGGATCGGAAATGAGATTGTCGTATCCCAAAAGAAAATACTGTCGTTTCCATAGAAACGTAACTCGATTTAGAAGGAGAAGTCATAGAACACATAGTATTTCATAGCGACGCAATTTCCGTGTGAATTCGACAATGAGTGGGAGTGAGGGATGCAGTAAAGGAGGATTAGTGGATCGGAAATGAGATTGTCGTATCCCAAAAGAAAATCCTGTCGTTTCCATTGAGACGTTACACGATCTAGAAGGAGAAGTCATAGAACCCATAGTATTTCATAGCAACGCAATTTCCGTGTGAATTCGTCAATGTGTGGGAGTGAGGGATGCAGTAAAGAAAGATTAGTGGATCGGAAATGTGATTGTCGTATCCCAAAAGAAAATCCTGTCGTTTCCATAGAAACGATACTCGTTTTAGAAGGAGAAGTCATAGAACCCATAGTATCTCATAGCGACGCAATTTCCGTGTGAATTCGTCAATGAGTGGGAGTGAGGGATGCAGTAAAGAAGGATTAGTGGATCGGAAATGAGATTGTCGTATCCCAAAAGAAAATCCTGTCGTTTCCATACAATCGTTACTCCATTAAGAAGGAAATGTCTTAGAACTCATAGTATTTCATAGCGACGCAATTTCCGTGTGAATTCGCCAATGAGTGGGAGTGAGGGATGCAGTAAAGAAGGATTAGTGGATCGGAAATGAGATTGTCGTATCCTAAAAGAAAATTATGTCGTTTCCATAGAAACGTTACTCTATTCAGAAGGAGAAGTCATAGAACCCATAGTATTTCATAGCGACGCAATTTCCGTGTGAATTCGTCAATGAGTGGGAGTGAGGGATGCAGTAAAGAAGGATTAGTGGATCGGAAATGTGATTGTCGTATCCCAAAAGATAATCCTGTCGTTTCCATAGAAACGTTACTCGATTTAGAAGGAAATGTCTTAGAACACATAGTATTTCATAGCGACGCAATTTCCGTGTGAATTCGTCAATGTGTGGGAGTGAGGGATGCAGTAAAGCAGGATTACTGGATCGGAAATGTGATTGTCGTATGCCAAAAGAAAATCCTGTCGTTTCCATAGAAACGATACTCGATTTAGTAGGAGAAGTCCTAGAACCCTTAGTATTTCATTGCGACGCAATTGCTGTGTTAATTCGTCAATGTGTGGGAGTGAGGGATGCAGTAAAGAAGGATTAGTGGATCGGAAATGTGATTGTCGTATCCCAAAAGAAAATCCTGTCGTTTCCATAGAATCGTTACTCGATTTAGAAGGAAATGTCTTAGAACACATTGTATTTCATAGCGACGCGATTTCCGTGTGAATTCGTCAATGAGTGGGAGTGAGGGATGCAGTAAGGAAGGAGTACTGGATCGGAAATGAGATTGTCGCATCCCAAAAGAAAATCCTGTCGTTTCCATAGAAACGTTACTCGATTTAGAAGGAGAAGTCATAGAACCCATAGTATTTAATAGCGACTCAATATCTGTGTTAATTCGTCATTGTGAGGTAGCTAGGGATGCAATAAAGAAGGAATAGTGCATCGAGAAGGAGATACTCGTATCGCAAAAGAAAAGCTAGTCATTTCCATAGAAACGATACACGATTTAGAAGGAGAACTGTTAGAACACATAGTATTTCATAGCGAATCAATTTCCGTGTGAATTCGTCAATGAGTGGGAGTGAGGGATGCAGTAAAGAAGGATTAGTGGATCGGAAATGTGATTGTCGTATCCCAAAAGAAAATCCTGTCGTTTCCGTAGAAACGTTACTCGATTTAGAATGAAATGTCTTAGAACACATAGTATTTCATAGCGACGAATTTTCCGTGTGAATTCGTCAATGTGTGGGAGTGAGGGATGCAGTAAAGAAGGATTAGTGGATCGGAAATGTGATTGTCGTATCCCAAAAGAAAATCCTGTCGTTTCCATAGAAACGTTACTCGTTTTAGAAGGAGAAGTCATAGGACCCATAGTATCTCATAGCGACGCAATTTCCGTGTGAATTCGTCAGTGAGTGGGAGTGAGGGATGCAGTAAAGAAGGATTAGTGGATCGGAAATGAGATTGTCGTATCCCAAAAGAAAATCCTGTAGTTTCCATACAAACGTTACTCGATTTAGAAGGAAATGTCTTAGAACACTTAGTGTTTCATAGCGACGAATTTTCCGTGTGAATTCGTCAATGTGTGGGAGTGAGGGATGCAGTAAAGAAGGGTTAGTGGATCGGAAATGAAATTGTCGTATCCCAAAAGAAAATCCTGTCGTTACCATAGAAACGTTACTCGATTTAGAAGGAAATGTCATAGAACCCATAGTATATCATTGCGACGCTATTGCTGTGTTAATTCGTCAATGAGTGGGAGTGAGGGATGCAGTAAAGAAGGAGTAGTGGATCGGAAATAAGATTGTCGTATCCCAAAAGAAAATCCTGTCGTTTCCATAGAAACGTTACTCGATTTAGGAGGAAATGTCTTAGAACACATAGTATTTCATAGCGACGCAATTTCCGTGCGAATTCGTCAATGAGTGGGAGTGAGGGATGCAGTAAAGAATGATTAGTGGATCGGAAATGAGATTGTCGTATCCTAAAAGGAAATCCTGTCGTTTCCATAGAAACGTTACTCTATTTAGAAGGAGAAGTCATAGAACCCATAGTATTTCATAGCGACGCAATTTCCGTGTGAATTCGTCAATGAGTGGGAGTGAGGGATGCAGTAAAGAAGGATTAGTGGATCGGAAATGAGATTGTCGTATCCCAAAAGAAAATCCTGTCGTTTCCATAGAAACGTTACTCGATTTAGAAGGAAATGTCTTAGAACACATAGTATTTCATAGCGACGCAATTTCCATGTGAATTCGTCAATGAGTGGGAGTGAGGGATGCAGTAAAGAAGGATTAGTGTATTGGAAATGTGATTGTCGTATCCCAAAGAAAATCCTGTCGTTTCCATAGAAACGTTACTCGATTTAGAAGGAGAAGTCATAGAACCAATAGTATTTCATAGCGACGCAATTTCCGTGTGAATTCGTCAATGAGTGTTAGTGAGGGATGCAGTAAAGTAGAATTAGTGGATCGGAAATGTGATTGTCGTATCCCAAAAGAAAATCCTGTCGTTTCCATAGAAACGTTACTCGATTTAGAAGGAAATTTCTTAGAACACATAGTATTTCATAGCGACGAATTTTCCGTGTGAATTCGTCAATGTGTGGGAGTGAGGGATGCAGTAAAGAAGGATTAGTGGATCATAAATGAGATTGACGTATCCCAAAAGAAAATCCTGTCGTTTCCATTGAGACGTTACACGATTTAGAAGGAGAAGTCATAGAACCCATAGTAATTCATAGCAACGTAATTTCCGTGTGAATTCGTTAATGAGTGGGAGTGAGGGATGCAGTAAAGAAGGATTAGTGGATCGGAAATGAGATTGTCGTATCCCAAAAGAAAATCCTGTCGTTTCCATAGAAACATTACACGATTTAGAAGGAGAAGTCATAGAACCCATAGTATTTCATAGCAACGCAATTTCCGTGTGAATTCGTCAATGTGAGGGAGCTAGGGATGCAATAAAGAAGGAATAGTGCATCGAGAAGGAGATACTCGTATCGCAAAAGAAAATCCTGTTGTTACCATAGAAACGTTACTCGACTTAGAAGGAGAAGTCATAGAACCCATAATATTTCATAGCGACGCAATTTCCGTGTGAATTCGTCAATGAGTGGGAGTGAGGGATGCAGTAAAGAAGGATTAGTGGATCGGAAATGAGATTGTCGTATCCCAAAAGAAAATCCTGTCGTTTCCATAGAAACGTTACTCGATTTAGAAGGAGAAGTCATAGAACACATAGTATTTCATAGCGACGCAATTTCCGTGTGAATTCGACAATGAGTGGGAGTAAGGGATGCAGCAAAGGAGGATTAGTGGATCGGAAATGAGATTGTCGTATCCCAAAAGAAAATCCTGTCGTTTCCATTGAGACGTTACACGATTTAGAAGGAGAAGTCATAGAACCCATAGTATTTCATAGCAACGCAATTTCCGTGTGAATTCGTCAATGAGTGGGAGTGAGGGATGCAGTAAAGGAGGATTAGTGGATCGGAAATGAGATTGTCGTATCCCAAAAGAAAATCCTGTCGTTTCCATTGAGACGTTACACGATTTAGATGGAGAAGTCATAGAACCCATAGTATTTCAAAGCAACGCAATTTCCGTGTGAATTCGTCAATGTGTGGGAGTGAGGGATGCAGTAAAGAAGGATTAGTGGATCGGAAATGAAATTGTCGTATCCCAAAAGAAAATCCTGTCGTTACCATAGAAACGTTACTTGATTTAGAAGGAAATGTCATAGAACCCATAGTATATCATTGCGACGCTATTGCTGTGTTAATTCGTCAATGAGTGGGAAGTGAGGGATGCAGTAAAGAAGGATTAGTGGATCGGAAATAAGATTGTCATATCCCAAAAGAAAATCCTGTCGTTTCCATAGAAACGTTACTCGATTTAGGAGGAAATGTCTTAGAACACATAGTATTTCATAGCGACGCAATTTCCGTGCGAATTCGTCAATGAGTGGGAGTGAGGGATGCAGTAAAGAAGGATTAGTGGATCGGAAATGAGATTGTCGTATCCCAAAAGAAAATCCTGTCGTTTCCATAGAAACGTTACTCGATTTAGAAGGAAATGTCATAGAACCCCATAGTATTTCATTGCGGCGCAATTGCTGTGTTAATTCGTCAGTGAGTCGGAGTGAGGGATGCAGTAAAGAAGGATTCAGTGGATCGGAAATGAGATTGTCGTATCCCAAAAGAAAATCCTGTCGTTTCCATTGAAACGTTACTCGATTAAGAAGGGAAATGTCTTAGAACACATAGTATTTCATAGCGACGCAATTTCCGTGTGAATTCGTCAATGAGTGGGAAGTGAGGGATGCAGTAAAGAAGGATTAGTGTATTGGAAATGTGATTGTCGTATCCCAAAGAAAATCCTGTCGTTTCCATAGAAACGTTACTCGATTTAGAAGGAGATGTCATAGAAACCCATAGTATTTTCATAGTGACGCAATTTCCGTGTGAATTCGTCAATGAGTGGTAGTGAGGGATGCAGGAAAGAAGATTAGTGGATCGGAAATGTGATTGTCGTATCCCAAAAGAAAATCCTGTCGTATCCATAGAAACGTTACTCGATTTAGAAGGAGAAGCCATAGAACCCATAGTATTTCATAGCGACGCAATTTCCGTGTGAATTCGTCAATGAGTGTTAGTGAGGGATGCAGTAAAGTAGAATTAGTGTATTGGAAATGTGATTGTCGTATCCCAAAGAAAATCCTGTCGTTTCCATAGAAACTTTACTCGATTTAGAAGGAGATGTCATAGAACCCATAGTATTTCATAGTGACGCAATTTCCGTGTTGAATTCGTCAATGAGTGGGAGTGAGGGATGCAGTAAAGAAGGATTACTGGATCGGAAATGAGATTGTCGCATCCCAAAAGAAAAATCCTGTCGTTTTCCATAGAAACGTTACTCGATTTAGAAGGAGAAGTCATAGAACCCATAGTATTTAATAGCGACTCAATATCTGTGTTAAATTCGTCATTGTGAGGGAGCTAGGGATGCAATAAAGAAGGAATAGTGCATCGAGAAGGAGATACTCGTATCGGCAAAAGAAAGCCAGTCATTTAAATAGAAAACGATACACGATTTAGAAGGAGAAGTGTTAGAACACATAGTATTCATAGCGAATCAATTTTCCGTGTGAATTCGTCAATGAGTGGGAGTGAGGGATGCAGTAAAGGAAGGATTAGTGGATCGGAAATGTGATTGTCGTATCCCAAAAGACAAATCCTGTCGTTTCCATAGAAACGTTACTCGATTTAGAAGGGGAAATGTCTTAGAACACATAGTATTTCATAGCGACGAATTTTCCGTGTGAATTCGTCAATGTGTGGGAGTGAGGGATGCAGTAAAGAAGGATTAGTGGATCAATAAATGAGATTGACGTATCCCAAAAGAAAATCCTGTCGTTTCCCATTGAGACGGTTACACGATTTAGAAGGAGAAGTCATAGAACCCATAGTAATTCATAGCAACGTAATTTCCGTGCGAATTCGTTAATGAGTGGGAGTGAGGGATGCAGTAAAGAAGGATTTTGTCGTATCCCAAAAGAAAATCCTGTCGTTTCCATTGAGACGTTACACGATTTAGAAGGAGAAGTCATAGAACCCATAGTATTTCATAGCAACGCAATTTCCGTGTGAATTCGTCAATGTGAGGGAGCTAGGGATGCAATAAAGAAGGAATAGTGCATCGAGAAGGAGATACTCGTATCGCAAAAGAAAATCCTGTTGTTACCATAGAAACGTTACTCGACTTAGAAGGAGAAGTCATAGAACCCATAATATTTCATAGCGACGCAATTTCCGTGTGAATTCGTCAATGAGTGGGAGTGAGGGATGCAGTAAAGAAGGATTAGTGGATCGGAAATGAGATTGTCGTATCCCAAAAGAAAATCCTGTCGTTTCCATTGAGACGTTACACGATTTAGAAGGAGAAGTCATAGAACCCATAGTATTTCATAGCAACGCAATTTCCGTGTGAATTCGTCAATGAGTGGGAGTGAGGGATGCAGTAAAGGAGGATTAGTGGATCGGAAATGAGATTGTCGTATCCCAAAAGAAAATCCTGTCGTTTCCATTGAGACGTTACACGATTTAGATGGAGAAGTCATAGAACCCATAGTATTTCATAGCAACGCAATTTCCGTGTGAATTCGTCAATGTGTGGGAGTGAGGGATGGAGTAAAGAAGGATTAGTGGATCGGAAATGTGATTGTCGTATCCCAAAAGAAAATCCTGTCGTTTCCATAGAAACGTTACTCGTTTTAGATGGAGAAGTCATAGAACCCATAGTATCTCATAGCGTCGCAATTTCCGTGTGAATTCGTCAATGAGTGGGAGTGAGGGATGCAGTAAAGAAGGATTAGTGGATCGGAAATGAAATTGTCGTATCCCAAAAGAAAATCCTGTCGTTACCATAGAAACGTTACTTGATTTAGAAGGAAATGTCATAGAACCCATAGTATATCATTGCGACGCTATTGCTGTGTTAATTTGTCAATGAGTGGGAGTGAGGGATGCAGTAAAGAAGGATTAGTGGATCGGAAATAAGATTGTCGTATCCCAAAAGAAAATCCTGTCGTTTCCATAGAAACGTTACTCGATTTAGGAGGAAATGTCTTAGAACACATAGTATTTCATAGCGACGCAATTTCCGTGCGAATTCGTCAATGAGTGGGAGTGAGGGATGCAGTAAAGAAGGATTAGTGGATCGGAAATGAGATTGTCGTATCCCAAAAGAAAATCCTGTCGTTTCCATAGAAACGTTACTCGATTTAGAAGGAAATGTCATAGAACCCATAGTAGTTCATTGCGGCGCAATTGCTGTGTTAATTCGTTAGTGAGTCGGAGTGAGGGATGCAGTAAAGAAGGATTAGTGGATCGGAAATGAGATTGTCGTATCCCAAAAGAAAATCCTGTCGTTTCCATTGAAACGTTACTCGATTAAGAAGGAAATGTCTTAGAACACATAGTATTTCATAGCGACGCAATTTCCGTGTGAATTCGTCAATGAGTGGGAGTGAGGGATGTAGTAAAGAATGATTAGTGGATCGGAAATGAGATTGTCGTATCCTAAAAGGAAATCCTGTCGTTTCCATAGAAACGTTACTCTATTTAGAAGGAGAAGTCATAGAACCCATAGTATTTCATAGCGACGCAATTTCCGTGTGAATTCGTCAATGAGTGGGAGTGAGGGATGCAGTAAAGAAGGATTAGTGGATCGGAAATGAGATTATCGTATCCCAAAAGAAAATCCTGTCGTTTCCATAGAAACGTTACTCGATTTAGAAGGAAATGTCTTAGAACACATAGTATTTCATAGCGACGCAATTTCCATGTGAATTCGTCAATGAGTGGGAGTGAGGGATGCAGTAAAGAAGGATTAGTGTATTGGAAATGTGATTGTCGTATCCCAAAGAAAATCCTGTCGTTTCCATAGAAACGTTACTCGATTTAGAAGGAGATGTCATAGAACCCATAGTATTTCATAGTGACGCAATTTCCGTGTGGATTCGTCAATGAGTGGTAGTGAGGGATGCAGTAAAGAAGGATTAGTGGATCGGAAATGTGATTGTCGTATCCCAAAAGAAAATCCTGTCGTTTCCATAGAAACGTTACTCGATTTAGAAGGAGAAGTCATAGAACCCATAGTATTTCATAGCGACGCAATTTCCGTGTGAATTCGTCAATGAGTGTTAGTGAGGGATGCAGTAAAGTAGAATTAGTGGATCGGAAATGTGATTGTCGTATCCCAAAAGAAAATCCTGTCGTTTCCATAGAAACGTTACTCGATTTAGAAGGAAATTTCTTAGAACACATAGTATTTCATAGCGACGCAATTTCCGTGTGAATTCGTCAATGAGTGGGAGTGAGGGATGCAGTAAAGAAGGATTACTGGATCGGAAATGAGATTGTCGCATCCCAAAAGAAAATCCTGTCGTTTCCATAGAAACGTTACTCGATTTAGAAGGAGAAGTCATAGAACCCATAGTATTTAATAGCGAAGCAATATCTCTGTTAATTCGTCATTGTGAGGGAGCTAGGGATGCAATAAAGAAAGAATAGTGCATCGAGAAGGAGATACTCGTATCGCAAAAGAAAAGCCAGTCATTTAAATAGATACGATACACGATTTAGAAGGAGAAGTGTTAGAACACATAGTATTTCATAGCGAATCAATTTCCGTGTGAATTCGTCAATGAGTGGGAGTGAGGGATGCAGTAAAGAAGGATTACTGGATCGGAAATGTGAATGTCGTATCCCAAAAGAAAATCCTGTCGTTTCCATAGAAACGTTACTCGATTTAGAAGGAAATGTCTTAGAACACATAGTATTTCATAGCGACGAATTTTCCGTGTGAATTCGTCAATGTGTGGGAGTGAGGGATGCAGTAAAGAAGGATTAGTGGATCATAAATGAGATTGACGTATCCCAAAAGAAAATCCTGTCGTTTCCATTGAGACGTTACACGATTTAGAAGGAGAAGTCATAGAACCCATAGTAATTCATAGCAACGTAATTTCCGTGTGAATTCGTTAATGAGTGGGAGTGAGGGATGCAGTAAAGAAGGATTAGTGGATCGGAAATGAGATTATCGTATCCCAAAAGAAAATCCTGTCGTTTCCATTGAGGCGTTACACGATTTAGAAGGAGAAGTCATAGAACCCATAGTATTTCATAGCAACGCAATTTCCGTGTGAATTCGTCAATGTGAGGGAGCTAGGGATGCAATAAAGAAGGAATAGTGCATCGAGAAGGAGATACTCGTATCGCAAAAGAAAATCCTGTCGTTACCATAGAAACGTTACTCGACTTAGAAGGAGAAGTCATAGAACCCATAATATTTCATAGCGACGCAATTTCCGTGTGAATTCGTCAATGAGTGGGAGTGAGGGATGCAGTAAAGAAGGATTAGTGGATCGGAAATGAGATTGTCGTATCCCAAAAGAAAATCCTGTCGTTTCCATAGAAACGTTACTCGATTTAGAAGGAGAAGTCATAGAACACATAGTATTTCATAGCGACGCAATTTCCGTGTGAATTCGACAATGAGTGGGAGTGAGGGATGCAGCAAAGGAGGATTAGTGGATCGGAAATGAGATTGTCGTATCCCAAAAGAAAATCCTGTCGTTTCCATAGAAACGTTACTCGATTTAGAAGGAAATGTTATAGAACCCATAGTATTTCATTGCGGCGCAATTGCTGTGTTAATTCGTCAGTGAGTCGGAGTGAGGGATGCAGTAAAGAAGGATTAGTGGATCGGAAATGAGATTGTCGTATCCCAAAAGAAAATCCTGTCGTTTCCATTGAAACGTTACTCGATTAAGAAGGAAATGTCTTAGAACACATAGTATTTCATAGCGACGCAATTTCCGTGTGAATTCGTCAATGAGTGGGAGTGAGGGATGCAGTAAAGAATGATTAGTGGATCGGAAATGAGATTGTCGTATCCTAAAAGGAAATCCTGTCGTTTCCATAGAAACGTTACTCTATTTAGAAGGAGAAGTCATAGAACCCATAGTATTTCATAGCGACGCAATTTCCGTGTGAATTCGTCAATGAGTGGGAGTGAGGGATGCAGTAAAGAAGGATTAGTGGATCGGAAATGAGATTATCGTAACCCAAAAGAAAATCCTGTCGTTTCCATAGAAACGTTACTCGATTTAGAAGGAAATGTCTTAGAACACATAGTATTTCATAGCGACGCAATTTCCATGTGAATTCGTCAATGAGTGGGAGTGAGGGATGCAGTAAAGAAGGATTAGTGTATTGGAAATGTGATTGTCGTATCCCAAAGAAAATCCTGTCGTTTCCATAGAAACGTTACTCGATTTAGAAGGAGATGTCATAGAACATATAGTATTTCATAGTGACGCATTTTCCGTGTGAATTCGTCAATGAGTGGTAGTGAGGGATGCAGTAAAGAAGGATTAGTGGATCGGAAATGTGATTGTCGTATCCCAAAAGAAAATCCTGTCGTTTCCATAGAAACGTTACTCGATTTAGAAGGAGAAGTCATAGAACCCATAGTATTTCATAGCGACGCAATTTCCGTGTGAATTCGTCAATGAGTGTTAGTGAGGGATGCAGTAAAGAAGGATTACTGGATCGGAAATGTGAATGTCGTATCCCAAAAGAAAATCCTGTCGTTTCCATAGAAACGTTACTCGATTTAGAAGGAAATGTCTTAGAACACATAGTATTTCATAGCGACGAATTTTCCGTGTGAATTCGTCAATGTGTGGGAGTGAGGGATGCAGTAAAGAAGGATTAGTGGATCATAAATGAGATTGACGTATCCCAAAAGAAAATCCTGTCGTTTCCATTGAGACGTTACACGATTTAGAAGGAGAAGTCATAGAACCCATAGTAATTCATAGCAACGTAATTTCCGTGTGAATTCGTTAATGAGTGGGAGTGAGGGATGCAGTAAAGAAGGATTAGTGGATCGGAAATGAGATTATCGTATCCCAAAAGAAAATCCTGTCGTTTCCATTGAGACGTTACACGATTTAGAAGGAGAAGTCATAGAACCCATAGTATTTCATAGCAACGCAATTTCCGTGTGAATTCGTCAATGTGAGGGAGCTAGGGATGCAATAAAGAAGGAATAGTGCATCGAGAAGGAGATACTCGTATCGCAAAAGAAAATCCTGTCGTTACCATAGAAACGTTACTCGACTTAGAAGGAGAAGTCATAGAACCCATAATATTTCATAGCGACGCAATTTCCGTGTGAATTCGTCAATGAGTGGGAGTGAGGGATGCAGTAAAGAATGATTAGTGGATCGGAAATGAGATTGTCGTATCCTAAAAGGAAATCCTGTCGTTTCCATAGAAACGTTACTCTATTTAGAAGGAGAAGTCATAGAACCCATAGTATTTCATAGCGACGCATTTTCCGTGTGAATTCGTCAATGAGTGGGAGTGAGGGATGCAGTAAAGAAGGATTAGTGGATCGGAAATGAGATTATCGTAACCCAAAAGAAAATCCTGTCGTTTCCATAGAAACGTTACTCGATTTAGAAGGAAATGTCTTAGAACACATAGTATTTCATAGCGACGCAATTTCCATGTGAATTCGTCAATGAGTGGGAGTGAGGGATGCAGTAAAGAAGGATTAGTGTATTGGAAATGTGATTGTCGTATCCCAAAGAAAATCCTGTCGTTTCCATAGAAACGTTACTCGATTTAGAAGGAGATGTCATAGAACCCATAGTATTTCATAGTGACGCAATTTCCGTGTGAATTCGTCAATGAGTGGTAGTGAGGGATGCAGTAAAGAAGGATTAGTGGATCGGAAATGTGATTGTCGTATCCCAAAAGAAAATCCTGTCGTTTCCATAGAAACGTTACTCGATTTAGAAGGAGAAGTCATAGAACCCATAGTATTTCATAGCGACGCAATTTCCGTGTGAATTCGTCAATGAGTGTTAGTGAGGGATGCAGTAAAGTAGAATTAGTGGATCGGAAATGTGATTGTCGTATCCCAAAAGAAAATCCTGTCGTTTCCATAGAAACGTTACTCGATTTAGAAGGAAATTTCTTAGAACACATAGTATTTCATAGCGACGCAATTTCCGTGTGAATTCGTCAATGAGTGGGAGTGAGGGATGCAGTAAAGAAGGATTACTGGATCGGAAATGAGATTGTCGCATCCCAAAAGAAAATCCTGTCGTTTCCATAGAAACGTTACTCGATTAGAAGGAGAAGTCATAGAACCCATAGTATTTAATAGCGAAGCAATATCTGTGTTAATTCGTCATTGTGAGGGAGCTAGGGAATGCAATAAAGAAAGAATAGTGCATCGAGAAGGAGATACTCGTATCGCAAAAGAAAAGCCAGTCATTTAAATAGATACGATACACGATTTAGAAGGAGAAGTGTTAGAACACATAGTATTTCATAGCGAATCAATTTCCGTGTGAATTCGTCAATGAGTGGGAGTGAGGGATGCAGTAAAGAAGGATTACTGGATCGGAAATGTGAATGTCGTATCCCAAAAGAAAATCCTGTCGTTTCCATAGAAACGTTACTCGATTTAGAAGGAAATGTCTTAGAACACATAGTATTTCATAGCGACGAATTTTCCGTGTGAATTCGTCAATGTGTGGGAGTGAGGGATGCAGTAAAGAAGGATTAGTGGATCATAATGAGATTGACGTATCCCAAAAGAAAATCCTGTCGTTTCCATTGAGACGTTACACGATTTAGAAGGAGAAGTCATAGAACCCATAGTAATTCATAGCAACGTAATTTCCGTGTGAATTCGTTAATGAGTGGGAGTGAGGGATGCAGTAAAGAAGGATTAGTGGATCGGAAATGAGATTATCGTATCCCAAAAGAAAATCCTGTCGTTTCCATTGAGACGTTACACGATTTAGAAGGAGAAGTCATAGAACCCATAGTATTTCATAGCAACGCAATTTCCGTGTGAATTCGTCAATGTGAGGGAGCTAGGGATGCAATAAAGAAGGAATAGTGCATCGAGAAGGAGATACTCGTATCGCAAAAGAAAATCCTGTCGTTACCATAGAAACGTTACTCGACTTAGAAGGAGAAGTCATAGAACCCATAATATTTCATAGCGACGCAATTTGCGTGTGAATTCGTCAATGAGTGGGAGTGAGGGATGCAGTAAAGAAGGATTAGTGGATCGGAAATGAGATTGTCGTATCCCAAAGAAAATCCTGTCGTTTCCACAGAAACGTTACTCGATTTAGAAGGAGAAGTCATAGAACACATAGTATTTCATAGCGACGCAATTTCCGTGTGAATTCGACAATGAGTGGGAGTGAGGGATGCAGCAAAGGAGGATTAGTGGATCGGAAATGAGATTGTCGTATCCCAAAAGAAAATCCTGTCGTTTCCATAGAAACGTTACTCGATTTAGAAGGAAATGTTATAGAACCCATAGTATTTCATTGCGGCGCAATTGCTGTGTTAATTCGTCAGTGAGTCGGAGTGAGGGATGCAGTAAAGAAGGATTAGTGGATCGGAAATGAGATTGTCGTATCCCAAAAAGAAAATCTGTCGTTTTCCATTGAAACGTTACTCGATTAAGAAGGAAATGTCTTAGAACACATAGTATTTCATAGCGACGCAATTTCCGTGTGAATTCGTCAAAGAGTGGAGTGAGGGATGCAGTAAAGAATGATTAGTGGATCGGAAATGAGATTGTCGTATCCTAAAAGGAAATCCTGTCGTTTCCATAGAAACGTTACTCTATTTAGAAGGAGAAGTCATAGAACCCATAGTATTTCATAGCGACGCAATTTCCGTGTGAATTCGTCATGAGTGGGAGTGAGGGATGCAGTAAAGAAGGATTAGTGGATCGGAAATGAGATTATCGTAACCAAAAGAAAATCCTGTCGTTTCCATAGAAACGTTACTCGATTTAGAAGGAAATGTCTTAGAACACATAGTATTTCATAGCGACGCAATTTCCATGTGAATTCGTCAATGAGTGGGAGTGAGGGATGCAGTAAAGAAGGATTAGTGTATTGGAAATGTGATTGTCGTATCCCAAAGAAAATCCTGTCGTTTCCATAGAAACGTTACTCGATTTAGAAGGAGATGTCATAGAACCCATAGTATTTCATAGTGACGCAATTTCCGTGTGAATTCGTCAATGAGTGGTAGTGAGGGATGCAGTAAAGAAGGATTAGTGGATCGGAAATGTGATTGTCGTATCCCAAAAGAAAATCCTGTCGTTTCCATAGAAACGTTACTCGATTTAGAAGGAGAAGTCATAGAACCCATAGTATTTCATAGCGACGCAATTTCCGTGTGAATTCGTCAATGAGTGTTAGTGAGGGATGCAGTAAAGTAGAATTAGTGGATCGGAAATGTGATTGTCGTATCCAAAAGAAAATCCTGTCGTTTCCATAGAAACGTTACTCGATTTAGAAGGAAATTTCTTAGAACACATAGTATTTCATAGCGACGCAATTTCGTGTGAATTCGTCAATGAGTGGGAGTGAGGGATGCAGTAAAGAAGGATTACTGGATCGGAAATGAGATTGTCGCATCCCAAAAGAAAAATCCTGTCGTTTCCATAGAAACGTTACTCGATTTAGAAGGAGAAGTCATAGAACCCATAGTATTTAATAGCGAAGCAATATCTGTGGTTAATTCGTCCATTGTGAGGGGAGCTAGGGATGCATAAAGGAGGAATAGTGCATCGAGAAGGAGATACTCGTATCGCAAAAGAAAAGCCAGTCGTTTAAATAGAAACGATACACGATTAGAAGGAGAAGTGTTAGAACACATAGTATTTCATAGCGAATCCTTTTCCGTGTGAATTCGTCAATGAGTGGGAGTGAGGGATGCAGTAAAGAAGGATTACTGGATCGGAAATGTGATTGTCGTATCCCAAAAGAAAATCCTGTCGTTTCCATAGAAACCGTTACTCGATTTAGAAGGAAATGTCTTAGAACACATAGTATTTCATAGCGACGAATTTTCCGTGTGAATTCGTGAATGTGTGGGAGTGAGGGGATGCAGTAAAGAAGGATTAGTGGATCATAAATGAGATTGACGTATCCCAAAAGAAATCCTGTCGTTTCCATTGAGACGTTACACGATTTAGAAGGAGAAGTCATAGAACCCATAGTAATTCATAGCAACGTAATTTCCGTGGGAATTCGTTAATGAGTGGGAGTGAGGGATGCAGTAAAGAGGAATAGTGCATCGAGAAGGAGATACTCGTATCGCAAAAGAAAATCCTGTCGTTACCATAGAAACGTTACTCGACTTAGAAGGAGAAGTCATAGAACCCATAATATTTCATAGCGACGCAATTTCCGTGTGAATTCGTCAATGAGTGGGAGTGAGGGATGCAGTAAAGAAGGATTAGTGGATCGGAAATGAGATTGTCGTATCCCAAAAGAAAATCCTGTCGTTTCCATAGAAACGTTACTCGATTTAGAAGGAGAAGTCATAGAACACATAGTATTTCATAGCGGACGCAATTTCCGTGTGAATTCGACAATGAGTGGGAGTGAGGGATGCAGCAAAGGAGGATTAGTGGATCGGAAATGAGATTGTCGTATCCCAAAAGAAAATCCTGTCGTTTCCATAGAAACGTTACTCGATTTAGAAGGAAATGTCATAGAACCCATAGTATTTCATTGCGGCGCAATTGCTGTGTTAATTCGTCAGTGAGTCGGAGTGAGGGACGCAGTAAAGAAGGATTAGTGGATCGAAAATGAGATTGTCGTATCCCAAATGAAAATCCTGTCGTTTCCATTGAAACGTTACTCGATTAAGAAGGAAATGTCTTAGAACACATAGTATTTCATAGCGACGCAATTTCCGTGTGAATTCGTCAATGAGTGGGAGTGAGGGATGCAGTAAAGAATGATTAGTGGATCGGAAATGAGATTGTCGTATCCTAAAAGGAAATCGTGTCGTTTCCATAGAAACGTTACTCTATTTAGAAGGAGAAGTCATAGAACCCATAGTATTTCATAGCGACGCAATTTCCGTGTGAATTTGTCAATGAGTGGGAGTGAGGGATGCAGTAAAGAAGGGATTAGTGGATCGGAAATGAGATTATCGTATCCCAAAAGAAAATCCTGTCGTTTCCATAGAAACGTTACTCGATTTAGAAGGAAATGTCTTAGAACACATAGTATTTCATAGCGACGCAATTTCCATGTGAATCGTCAATGAGTGGGAGTGAGGGATGCAGTAAAGAAGGATTAGTGTATTGGAAATGTGATTGTCGTATCCCAAAGAAAATCCTGTCGTTTCCATAGAAACGTTACTCGATTTAGAAGGAGATGTCATAGAACCCATAGTATTTCATAGTGACGCAATTTCCGTGTGAATTTCGTCAATGAGTGGTAGTGAGGGATGCAGTAAAGAAGGATTAGTGGATCGGAAATGTGATTGTCGTATCCAAAAGAAAATCCTGTCGTTTTCCATAGAAACATACTCGATTTAGAAGGAGAAGTCATAGAACCCATAGTATTTCATAGCGACGCAATTTCCGTGTGAATTCGTCAATGAGTGTTAGTGAGGGATGCAGTAAAGTAGAATTAGTGATCGGAAATGTGATTGTCGTATCCCAAAAGAAAATCCTGTCGTTTCCATAGAAACGTTACTCGATTTAGAAGGAAATTTCTTAGAACACATAGTATTTCATAGCGACGCAATTTCCGTGTGAATTCGTCAATGAGTGGGAGTGAGGGGATGCAGTAAAGAAGGATTACTGGATCGGAAATGAGATTGTCGCATCCCAAAAGAAAATCCTGTCGTTTCCATAGAAACGTTACTCGATTTAGAAGGAGAAGTCATAGAACCCATAGTAATTAATAGCGAAGCAATATCTGTGTTAATTCGTCATTGTGAGGGAGCTAGGGATGCAATAAAGAAGGAATAGTGCATCGAGAAGGAGATACTCGTATCGCAAAAGAAAAGCCAGTCATTTAAATAGAAACGATACACGATTTAGAAGGAGAAGTGTTAGAACACATAGTATTTCATAGCGAATCAATTTCCGTGTGAATTCGTCAATGAGTGGGAGTGAGGGATGCAGTAAAGAAGGATTACTGGATCGGAAATGTGATTGTCGTATCCCAAAAGAAAATCCTGTCGTTTCCATAGAAACGTTACTCGATTTAGAAGGAAATGTCTTAGAACACATAGTATTTCATAGCGACGAATTTTCCGTGTGAATTCGTCAATGTGTGGGAGTGAGGGATGCAGTAAAGAAGGATTAGTGGATCATAAATGAGATTGACGTATCCCAAAAGAAAATCCTGTCGTTTCCATTGAGACGTTACACGATTTAGAAGGAGAAGTCATAGAACCCATAGTAATTCATAGCAACGTAATTTCCGTGTGAATTCGTTAATGAGTGGGAGTGAGGGATGCAGTAAAGAAGGATTAGTGGATCGGAAATGAGATTATCGTATCCCAAAAGAAAATCCTGTCGTTTCCATTGAGACGTTACACGATTTAGAAGGAGAAGTCATAGAACCCATAGTATTTCATAGCAACGCAATTTCCGTGTGAATTCGTCAATGTGAGGGAGCTAGGGATGCAATAAAGAAGGAATAGTGCATCGAGAAGGAGATACTCGTATCGCAAAAGAAAATCCTGTCGTTACCATAGAAAACGTTACTCGACTTAGAAGGGAGAAGTCATAGAACCCATAATATTTCATAGCGACGCAATTTCCGTGTGAATTCGTCAATGAGTGGGAGTGAGGGATGCAGTAAAGAAGGATTAGTGGATCGGAAATGAGATTGTCGTATCCCAAAAGAAAATCCTGTCGTTTCCATAGAAACGTTACTCGATGTAGAAGGAGAAGGTCATAGAACACATAGTATTTCATAGCGACGCAATTTCCGTGTGAATTCGACAATGAGTGGGAGTGAGGGATGCAGTAAAGGGAGGATTAGTGGATCGGAAATGAGATTATCGTATCCCAAAAGAAAATCCTGTCGTTTCCATTGAGACGTTACACGATTTAGAAGGAGATATCATAGAACCCATAGTATTTCATAGCAACGCAATTCCGTGTGAATTCGTCAATGTGTGGGGGTGAGGGATGCAGTAAAGAAGGATTAGTGGATCGGAAATGAGATTGTCGTATCCCAAAAGAAAATCCTGTCGTTACCATAGAAACGTTACTCGATTTAGAAGGAAATGTCATAGAACCCATAGTATATCATTGCAACGCAATTGCTGTGTTAATTCGTCAACGAGTGGGAGTGAGGGATGCAGTAAAGAAGGATTAGTGGATCGGAAATAAGATTGTCGTATCCAAAAGAAATTCCTGTCGTTTCTATAGAAACGTTACTCGATTTAGGAGGAAATGTCTTAGAACACATAGTATTTCATAGCGACGTAATTTCCGTGCGAATTCGTCAATGAGTGGGAGTGAGGGATGCAGTAAAGAAGAATTAGTGGATCGGAAATGAGATTGTCGTATCCCAAAAGAATATCCTGTCGTTTCCATAGAAACGTTACTCGATTTAGAAGGAAATGTCATAGAACCCATAGTATTTCATTGCGACGCAATTGCTGTGTTAATTCGTCAATGAGTCGGAGTGAGGATGCAGTAAAGAAGGATTAGTGGATCGGAATGAGATTGTCGTATCCAAAAGAAAATCCTGTCGTTTCCATTGAAACGTTACTCGATTAAGAAGGAAGTGTCTTAGAACACATAGTATTTCATAGCGACGCAATTCCGTGTGAATTCGTCAATGAGTGGAGTGAGGGATGCAGTAAAGAAGGATTAGTGGATCGGAAATGAGATTGTCGTATCCTAAAAGGAAATCCTGTCGTTTCCATAGAAACGTAACTCTATTTAGAAGGAGAAGTCATAGAACCCATAGTATTTCATAGCGACGCAATTTCCGTGTGAATTCGTCAATGAGTTGGAGTGAGGGATGCAGTAAGGAAGGATTAGTGGATCGGAAATGAGATTGTCGTATCCCAAAAGAAAATCCTGTCGTTTCCATAGAAACGTTACTCGATTTAGAAGGAAATGTCTTAGAACACATAGTATTTCATAGCGACGAAATTTCCGTGTGAATTCGTCAATGAGTGGGAGTGAGGGATGCAGTAAAGAAGGATTAGTGGATTGGAAATGTGATTGTCGTATCCCAAAAGAAAATCCTGTCGTTTCCATAGAAACGTTACTCGATTTAGAAGGAGAAGTCATAGAACCCATAGTATTTCATAGCGACGCAATTTCCGTGTGAATTCGTCAATGAGTGGTAGTGAGGGATGCAGTAAAGAAGGATTAGTGGATCGGAAATGTGATTGTCGTATCCCAAAAGAAAATCCTGTCGTTTCCATAGAAACGTTACTCGATTTAGAAGGAGAAGTCATAGAACCCATAGTAATTCATAGCGACGCAATTTCCGTGTGAATTCGTCAATGAGTGGGAGTTGGGGATGCAGTAAAGAAGGATTAGTGGATCGGAAATGAGATTGTCGTATCCCAAAAGAAAATCCTGTCGTTTCCATAGAAACGTTACTCGATTTAGAAGGAGAGGTCATAGAACCCATAGTACTTCATAGCGCTGCATTTTTTCGTGTGAATTCGTCAATGAGTGGGAGTGAGGGATGCAGTAAAGAAGGATTAGTGGATCGAAAATGTGATTGTCGTATCCCAAAAGAAAATCCTGTCGTTTCCATAGAAACGTTACTCGATTTAGATGGAAATGTCGTAGAACACATAGTATTTCATAGCGACGCAATTTCCGTGTGAATTCGTCAATGTGTGGGAGTGAGGGATGCA